>NC_041391.1:458220066-458289222 GCF_002162155.2 Triticum dicoccoides
CCGGGCCAGTGCTCCTCCGAGTGTTGGTCCAACCTGAGTGATGTCCGGCGCCCCCTGGGCAACCAGGGTCTATGCCAACCCGACGTCTGGCTCATCTGGTGTGCCCTGAGAACGAGATATGTGCAGCTCCTATCGGGATTTGTCGGCACATCGGGCGGCTCTGCTAGTCTTGTTTTACTATTGTCGAAATATCTTGTAAACCGAGATTTCGAGACTGATCGAGTCTTCCTAGGAGAAGGAATATCCTTCGTTGACCATGAGAGCTTGTAATGGGCTAAGTTGGGACACCCTTGCAGGGTATTATCTTTCGAAAGCCGTGCCCGCGGTTATGTGGCAGATGGGAATTTGTTAATGTCCGGTTGTAGATAACTTGACACCATATCCGAATTAAAACGCATCAACCGTGTGTGTAGCCGTGATGGTCTCTTTTCGACGGAGTCCGGGAAGTGAACACGGTTTTGGGTTATGTTTGACGTAAGTAGGAGTTCAGGATCACCTGTTGATCATTGCTAGCTTCACGACCGTTCCATTTGCTCTCTTCCCGCTCTTATTTGCGTATGTTAGCCACCATATATGCTTAGACGCTGCTGCAACTTCACCACTTTACCCCTTCCTTTCCCATTAAGCTTTGCTAGTCTTGATACCCATGGCAATGGGATTGCTGAGTCCTCGTGGCTCACAGATTACTACAACAACAGTTGTAGTTACAAGTTATGCGATGATCATGATGCGAGAGCGATGTTTACTTGTTTTGGAGTTCTTCTTCTGCTTCTTCTTCGATCAGGGGATAGGTTCCAGGTCGGCAGCCTGGGCTAGCAGGGTGGATGTCGTTGAGTTTCTGTTTGTGTTCATCCGTAGTCGGATGTTGCTCTTATGTATTGTGATGTTGTATTCATGTGGCATTGTATGCCTTATGTATGTATCCCTATCTATTATGTAATGTTGATGTAATGATATCCACCATGCAAAAGCATTTCAATATGCGGGTCTATCCTTGGTGGGACCTTCGAGTTCCTCTTGGATAGGGTCGCACATTGGTCGTGACAACAGGTGTCTCCAAAGGTACATGTTGAGTTGGCGTATTTCGAGATTAGGTTTTGTCACTCCGGTTGTTGGAGAGGTATCTCTGGCCCTCTCGGTAAATGCACATCATTATAAGCCTTGTAAGCAATGAAGATAATGAGTTAGTTACGGAATAATGCATTACATAACGAGTAAAGAGACTTGCCGGTAACGAGATTGAACTAGGTATTGAGATACCTACGATCGAATCTCGGGCAAGTAACATACCGATGACAAAGGAAACAACGTATGTTGTTATGCGGTTTGACCGATAAAGATCTTCGTAGAATATGTAGGAGCCAATATGAGCATCCAGGTTCTGCTATTGGTTATTGACCGGAAACGTGTCTCGGTCATGTCTACATAGTTCTCGAACCCGTAGGGTCCGCACGCTTAAGGTTTCGATGACAGTTATATTATGAGTTTATGTGTTTTGATGTACCGAAGGAGTTCGTAGTCCCGGGTGAGATCGGGGACATGACGAGGAGTCTCGAAATGGTTGAGACATAAAGATCGATATATTGGACGACTATATTCGGACATCGGAAGGGTTCCGAGTGATTCGGGTATTTTTCGGAGTACCGGGGAGTTACGGGAATACAGGGGAAGAAGTATATGGGCCTTATTGGGCTTTAGGGGAAAGAGAGAGGCAGGCCGCGCCCCCCAATGACTAGTCCGAATTGGAGTAGGGGGAGGGGCGGCGCCCCCTCCTTCCTTCTCTTCCTTCTCCCTCTTCCTTGTCTGCTACTTCTACTACATGGAAGGGGAGAAATCCTACTCCCGGTGGGAGTAGGGCTCCTCCAGGGCGCGCCATAGGGGCCGACCCTCTCCCCCTCCTCCACTCCTTTATATACGGGGGCAGGGGGGCACCTGTAGACACAATAATTGATCATTGATCTCTTAGCCGTGTGCGGTGCCCCCCTCCACCATAGTCCTCCTCGATAATATCATAGCAGTGCTTAGGCGAAGCCCTGCGACGGTAGAACATCATCATTGTCACCACGCCGTCGTGCTGACGGAACTCTCCCTCGACACTCGGCTGGATCGGAGTTGGAGGGACGTCATCGAGCTGATAGTGTGCAAGAACTCGGAGGTGCCGTGCTTTCGGTGCTTGATTGCTCGGGCCGTGAAGACGTACGACTACATCAACCGCATTGTGCTAACGCTTCTGCTTACGGTCTACGAGGGTACGTAGACAACACTCTCCCCTCTCGTTGCTATGCATCACCATGATCTTGCGTGTGCGTAGGAATTTTTTTGAAATTACTACGTTCCCCAACAAAAACATACTTCTATTTTATTCTTGGCCTCTACCTTGGCAGTGTCCATCTCTGTGATGACCTTGACAACGTCTTCCAACTCAACCCGGGTTGCGGTTTCATCGTAGTCATGTGTGGAGTATCCGATAGAAGAGGAGGAAGCTGCGCCGACGCGGGTGGACCAAGTTATCATACGAGAGAGGATACAACAGGGGCTCGACACCATAGTGTCAGCAACAGGGTGGGTGTCATCCATCTTCGCACAGGTTGCAATGTCATCGAAGTTACAACAAGGTGGGGCACGGGAGGAGGAAGCCTGCGGGGGTTAACCGTGTGGTTGCACGGGGAGGGGGATCGGGACGAGGTTAGAGTAGTAACATGCAGAGACGGAGGCAACTCTGGGTCTGGAAGGAGCATAAAAGAGGTAAAGGGAGCGAGGTGAGAGGTTTGCATGGGCAACATACGAGCGAATAGAAAACATGGTGGTCACACACGTGGTGGGAATCAGGCCTTCGGGGAAATATGGTAGGATTCATCATAAACCATGGGCCCTATGAAGCTAAAACTTCTCTCTTTCAGCCCGCTATTAAACAAGGGGGCTCGATGGAGCTGAACTTCTCCCTAGCCATCGAGTCCCTAGTTTTGAGAGCTTTCTAACCCCTCCTCCCGGCACTAAATATGAATGCTATCGTACAATGTATTTTATATATCTTTTAGGGATAGAAGGTGCTATAGGAAGTTTACTGGAGTGGTTTTCCCCTTACCATTCATATTGGTAATTTCTAAGGGAGGATCTCTTTATGGAATCTAGTAGATTTGCTGTTATAATTTCTTGGATCTCTTACCTTCAAAGCTCCAAACCAATGTGCTAAGAGTTCTCTCTTATTGTCATAGTGATATCATTCGCTATGGAAAGTCCTGGGTGGCCACGTCTATGTATGACCACCAATAATCCTTCATAAGGAGTGGTTGATGAGATCTCATGACTCGATTCCATCACTCAAATTATGTGGATTGTGAATGATGAATTCAACATTGTCATGAAAACGAAGGATAACAGTTAACGTCGCGTCATTTGACGGATGATGAACAAGTTTAGGTTGTTAGAATTAATCTGGTCATTGTCTTAAACACATGTGTATTATATATGCGTCCATGTCAAATAGGAATAGCTAGTGGACACTTCCTAAAGCTTTTAATCTAGCTAAATCATGGTTGCATGGTAGTAAGAGCAGTCAAAATGGAATGGAAGTATTACTGCAAGTTGTCGTTGTTAGTAAGAAAGTGTTGCAATAGGCAGTTGTAGATGCAAAGTTGGAGTTCAGATTGACTTTAAAAATCTAGTATGCAAGGATGCTATCCAGGCATGAGTTTTCATGAGTAAACAACACACCATGCTAAGGTTGGTTTGCGAAAGAATATAATCAGGCATGCACATCATCATTTGTCAAGCAGGCTTATAGTGCATCAAAAATAGAATTGACTATGCAAGGTAGCAAATCAACAAAGCAACTTGTGTACTTGTGCGAGCCGTGTGTGTGTGTGTGTGTGTGTGTGTGTGTGTGTGTGAGTGAGTGAGTGAGTGAGTGTGTGTGTGTGTGAGAGAGAGAGAGAGATGAGGAGGAGGTGCCTGATTCAATTAAGCTTCAGAGCTAGAGTTGTGTGGGTGTCGTTGAGAGTGTGTGAAGAACACATCTTAAGGAGTTGAGTGAGTCAACATTAACATTTGGTATCAGAGCTAGGTAATTATGAAGATGATGTCATGTGATGTCGTACCGAGTGGATCCGCGGTGACCAATGGCTTAGGAAACCCAACGACGATAGCGACAACAACAATGGGTAAGATTACGTTCTCACAACTAACAATGCTGAACTACATGGTTTGGGCAATGAGGATGGCGTACCTTATGCGAGGAAACAATGCATGGGGGGTGTTGTTGATCGGGATAGCTTGTCCAAGGCAGTTGATGAGAGCAAGGAGGAGTTGACCTTGACAATCATCACCCATTTGATCGATGACACGTCGCTTCTACATGTTGTAGGGAAGGAGACACATCTAATGTGTGGGTGGTGCTATGCTCCATGCATGTGGGCGCCAAGTGTGTATGGGAGGTAAGGATCCGGTCCTTGTGCTCAAATTTGATAACATAAAGATGGCTTATGGAGACTCCATGAATGATTTTGCAGTGAAATTGTTGACGCTTGTTGGGCATATATGTGAACTTATATAACCGATAGATGATAAGTACGTCATCAAGAAGGTTCTATTTAGTGGAGTCAACAGTTGACCCCGAAGGAGGCCATTGGGTCCTCAATGCATACTATATTCATGCATGTCGGACAAGAGTAGGCAGTACAACTTGCTTGAAGCTTCTAGTCAAGCTATATCATAGCTGCATGGCGGTAACAACAGTCAAAAGGGAAAGAAAGTTTGACTACTAGTTTCTTACGAGCAATAAAGTGTTGCGACAACCAAATGATGTGAGAGGGGAGCTCCTCAAGGGGATGGATATGAGAGGTCTAAAATAAATGATGTGAGGGGAGTTCAGGTGAGTAGACGCTTGGCGTTGTGATGCAGTTAGGGATTATGCACAAACGATAGTGGCGTGATACCATTGTCATATGAAGCGTTAATTTGAGACAAAAAAGGCGGTGGTGTGAAACCATCGTTAGGCAAGGCCGACGTGATGCCGAAGAGGTGTGATACTATTGTCATAAGAAGTATCAGTGTGATGACGACAAAAAGTAGGTGTGAAGCCGACAATGGTAGTGTGATTCCATCAATATATGGAGTCAGTGTGAGGTTGACAAGCACAATGTGATGCTTTTTCTAGACATGTTGTGGTGGGAAGCCGTCACAAGGTGAGTCACATGATGGAGGCGATCTACATGATTATAAGATGTTGATATGATAAGATTAAGGTGGAGAATTTTAAAATTAATCTTGTCATTATCCTAAAAATTTGCACATTATATATTCATACATGTCAGACATGAGTAGCTAGTACAACTTGCCCAAAACTTGTCATCAAGTTGTATCATAGCTGCATGGCAGTAACAATAGTCAAAAGGGAAAGTAAAAGCAAAGTTGGGGTTTGCATTAGTTCTAAAATCTAGTGTGCGAGGAAGCTATTTAAGCATGCATGAGTAAACAACTCGCCATGGTTAGGTCGGTTTGTAAAAGCCTACAAATAGGCATGCAGATAGCCATTTGGAGAGAGAGAGAGAGAGAGAGAGAGAGAGAGAGAGAGAGAGAGAGAGAGATTTACCTAAGTTTTAAGGTTAGTGTTATGTGTGTGTGTTTGAAAGTGCGTGAAGCACATCTCAAGGAGTTGAGTGATTCAAGTCCAACACAAGCATGTTATGCCAATTTGTTATGTTTATCGCTTCATCTATGTTGGGTGGCCATATATGGCTTCACTGCCGTACTTATGAGTGTCATGGTTTGAATTAATCTGATGCATCATGGTTTAAAATGCATTTTTAACACAAAACAAATGCTGATGCTAACGTACACACACATATACTCAACCCCATGAACAAACATATGCACATGAGCACTACATCTTGAGATTGGCAAAGTCACCACAAACGCTTTTGTAGTCAATGGGAACGTCTCCTCCCACTGGATGCACGTCATGAGAAGGCCTAAAATAAATCCATGAAAATGCGACCACCGGTGCCAAGTGTAGTACTTGAACCCTAGTGGGTTTTTCCATCACAAGAAATCTAACCACCCGCGGTACACTCTTTTGTATGCAAAAGATGGTGAGAATTAGCACAGAAAAATTCATTAAAAGTTTGATTTAGAAGTTACGACATCTCACAATCTTTCATAAGGATTATAGAAGGTTATAAGGTAAACCCCATTTGGTGCCCACTTCATCAAATAACGGGCAAATCACACACGAAGCGCTCGTTGCATCAAATAGCAAGCAAATCACACATGGAGGGCATCGACGTATCGGGCCCATTAACATTTCACTTGTTTTCCTATAAAGTATTTTTCGGGTTTCTTCGTCTCTTTTCCTTTGCGTTTTTCTTTCATTTTCTAATTTGTATGTTTTGGTTGATTTTTTCGTTTCCATCAATTCTTTTTCTTTCATTTTTTGTTTCATTTTCTCCTCCTTTTTGTTTTTTTGACATTTTTTGTGAAAATATGAAAAAATTCACAAATGTAAAAAGTTCACACTTTTAAAGTATTTGTTTTTTTAGAAAATTTGTGAAATTTTAAAAATCGTTCACTTATTTTTAAAAAATTCACAAATATGAAAAATATTCACACATTAAAAAAATGAAGGAAATAAAAAACAAAAACCCAACTAAAAAAAAGATAAAGTCAAAAAATTAGAGAAAAGCCCCCGTAGAATGTGTTACTCCAGAACCGAAAACAATGAATTGGATCGACCTATAGCAAACGCGGGTGTGTGTTTCCCCACCAATTTGACGCACAATGCATCATATATAATTTCTTTGATGGGTTGGTTTAGAGGATGGGCCACTTCACATGAAATTGAAACCGGGCTAACAACGCCTACATGCACCCTGGACAAGGGGCGAGAGAAACCTAGGGTTTAATACACACACGCGCACACACACACACAGAGAGAGAGATTCAGCTAAGTTTTAGGGTTAGTGTTATGTGGGTGTCTTTGAAAGTGTGTGAAGCAAGGAGTTGAAGGATTCAAATCCAACACAGGCATGTTATGTCAATTAATTATGTTTACCGCTTCATCTATATTTGGTGGCCATATATGGCTTCACTATTTAGTACCAATACTTGTGTGAATTTGTTGGTATCATGGTTTGAATTAATCTGATGCATCATGTTGTAAATGCAATTGAAGATGGAGGTTTGTATGCAAAAGATGGTGAGAATTAGCAAAGAAAAATTCATTAAAAGTTTGATTTAGGAGATACTCAGTTTACAACTTTCTTAAGGATTATGGAAGGTTATAAGGTAATAAATACTGGCAAACCCTGTTTGGCGCTCACTGCATCAAGTACCGGGCAAATCACATAAGGAGCGGTCATTACATCAAATAGCGGGCAATTCACACATGGAGGGCATTGGCAGACCGAGCCCATTAACATTTTATCCTATAAGTTTTTTTTTCAGGTTTCTTTGTCTCTTTCTATTTTTTTCCTATGCAATTTCCTTTTAGGTTTTCTTTGGATTAGTATGTTTTGGAATTTTGGTTTTCTAGTTTCCATTAATTCTTATTTTATTTTACTATTTATTGTTTATTCCCTTTTTACATTTAACATATTTTATGGAAATATGGCACTTTTAAAATATCATTGTTTTTTTATAAAATTCATGAAATTTGAAAAGCTGTTCACTAATTTTAAAATTATTCACGAATCTGAAAAGTATCCACACATTAGAAATGATGGAAACAGAAAAACCAAACAAAAATCAAGAAAACGAGATAAAGGAAAAAACCGGAGAAAAGCGTCCGTAGAGTGTGTCATGCCATAACCGAAAACAATGAAATGGGCCGGTCTATAGCAAGAGGGTGTGTGTTTCCCCACCAATTTGATGCAGAACACATCATATATAATTGTTTTAGAGGATGGGTTGCTTCACAAGAAATTAAAACCTTGTTCGGGCTGTCAATGCCTACATGCACCGCGGAGCGGTCATTACATGAAATAGTGGGAAATCACACATGAAGGGCATTGGCGGACCGAGCCCATTAAAATTTCACTTTTTTTCCCTATAAGGTATTTTTTAAGGTTTCTTCATCTCTTTTCATTTTGTTTTCCTTTTAAGTTTTTTTTGGATTAGTATGTTTTGGATATTTGCTTTTCTAGTTTCCATTAATTCTTGTTTTATTTTATTTTCATTCCCTTTTTACATTTAACAGATTTTATGGAAATATGACACTTTTAAAATATCCATGTTTTTTTATAAAATTCGTGAAATTTGTAAAAAAATCACTAATTTTCTAATTATTCACGAATCCGAAAAATATCTACACATTAAAAATGATGGAAACCAAAAACCAATCAAAAATTAAGAAAACGAGATGAAGGACTTTTTTTTGGAGAAAAGCGTTCGTAGAGTCCGTCACACTATAACCGAAAACAATGAAATGGGCCGGCGTATAGCAAGACAGGATGCTTTTCCCACCAATTTGAACATATCATATAGAATTTGTTTTAGAGGGTGGGTCGCTTGACATGAAATTAAAACCCTTCTTCGAGCTGGCAGCGCCTACATGCACCGTGGACAAGGGGCAAGAGAAACCTAGAGAGAGAGAGAGAGAGAGAAAGAGAGAGAGAGAGAGAGGAAGAGAGAGAGGGAGGGGGAGAGGGAGGGGAGAGAGGGGAAGGGGGAGATGGAGAGGGAGAGGGCGTGGGAAAGAAAGAGAGGGAGGGAGAGGGAGAGCGAGAGATTTATCAGGTCCCCTCGCCTTCGGCTGCCATCTTGGCATTCAGAGGTCAAGGGACTTCAGATCTGAGAGATTTGTGGTCACATTGTTGCTTTTTCGAATATATTTTCTCTCTCTACCATGGTGGTGCTTTGGAGGCAGAGATGTCTCCATCCTCGCAAATCCGTTTATTCAGATATGATGAGTTTCTGTTATTGTGTCTTATGTTTTTTTTGAGTTTGTTTGATTCTTTGCAGTGCCGAAATATTTTGTTGATGCTATGTTGAAGACATCGTGGTTCTACAACCTGCACTTATAGGGATTGTTCTTGGCCCATGTCTGTCATCGATTATGATTTCCCCTCTATTTGGATGGGCGACTCAAGAGGTTTTCAGAAACTATTGGTAATCAAGTTTGTGCGCATGAACGAGTGACAGTTTTGATGCTCTGTCCCAATCACAATCTCATTGATGTCCTAGAATTATCTCATCTTGTAAAGATTGATACCATGGAGAAAATATTTTAATACATTTATTTGTAATATTATAGGAACTACTTTGTATTTTCTGAGACCATTTATCGAGAGCATTAATTCTACTATTAAAGGGGAGTTGGTAGGTTCGTCTCACCTCCTCTCTCGATTTATCCTCCCCACGCTCCCTACCTCATTTGGTTTTCTATTGTTTTTTTGGGTAGTCTCAACCAATGTCGCACAAAAAAACCAACATAAGTAACCTGAAATAATATAAACCATACCGGTCCTTTTCCCCAAACCGCATCCTGCATTAGCTCAATCAAAATCATTTTTTTTACCAAAATCTCAACTAAATATTTTTTTCTTACTTTCCACTACCCATAGCCAAACAAAATCATATATTATCAGACGCTCAAGTAAATTTAACTTTTCTTCTTGCCTTCGCCTACCCATATTCAAATCAAATTATATTTTGCCAAAATCTAGAATATGATGGATGTAAAGTATATATCAGACAAGATTGATGTTGAACCACTGGCATCACCTGCACCTATAATAATTGAATAAAGTTACATGTCTTCCTAGCAAAAAAAGTGTTGCAGTCGGTGCATGGTAGCCGTCTAGCCTTGTATTTGTTCAATTGTACGCTCAAGTTGGCAACTGTCAGTTGGCCGCTAGCTGCCCACAGGGGCGGCTTAATTTGAGTCCGTTGACGGCGGCCGTGCGTATACCTGCTCTCCTTGGGAATGATCACTAAGCTTTGTCTATGAAATTAGCCAACAGCACGATGTAGGTGATGATTAGCTTGTAGAATAATCATGTATCTGCAATCTATTGATGAAGGACAGCTCGAAAGATACATATCCACGGTTGCGTGTCGGGCCGTTTAATTGATGTAGACAATCATTTCCAAAAGTTTTAAAAACACGCAGGGGAAGAAAATTCACAGTATACAATTTGTATCTTTGTTGGAGGCTACATACATTACTATCGGTTTCATTTATCTTGAGGAAAGACAACTCGAGTTCTTCTGCCATGGCGTCAATCAAAGGTTTTGTTTTTGCGAGTTAGCACCAATCAGGATTTCACTTTTCCTTTAACCAAAAGTAAAGATTTTGCATTTTTGCAATTTAGATTAAATTTATTTTGAGTTAGTTATGTTAAACAAGGAAAAATAAATACTGAACACATAGTTACAATAAGTCCACCCGATCGTCATGGAACATTTTGCACCCTAAACCAAGACACCTCTAGTCGAGGTAGCCACAAACACAAACTCAAATGGCACTACTCGTTGTTCCCTACTTAGTGACTTTGACGAAAAACTTCAAACCACCAGCTTACCGAAACCATGCCGGCTCCGCCAAACGGACGACCGGACTGTCTCCTGACAAGGCATCTCCGAGACTCTGGTTTTGCCGGTCACTGGGGAAAGCACACATCTACAACTTCACCCCTCCACGGTGACAACCAATTTTTTTTTTGATAGCTTCTAAAATGTTAGTATCACAAAGCAATCAAAGACATATTTTTCCAAAACAGAAGGGTATCAATTGGACGCCAATTCTTGTAGGCATACAACAAAGAAGAAGTTTGCAACACTCGTGCCGTGACACATTTTTTGCTGGATGAACACCGCTACGAACGATTATTGTTCCCTTCACAAGCTCTTCCGTTTTACAGGTATACACCCACCAAATGATCAGATGCCAAAGATTTTAAAGAATATCGAGAGACAAAAAAATGAACAAGAAACTAGCCGAGGAGCCGATGTCCTCTGCCTAAATCTGAGACAAACTCTGCACCTCACCAGCCTGCATGAACAGTCTGACCCAGAAGTCCATCTCGTCGTTGCTGGACGACGGCGATGCACTGTCTGCGCCCAAGGTGACGCCGGCCTCCATGGCGGAACCGGAGCTGTCCACCGTCATTGCCAGTGTCTCCGACCAAAAGCTGTCTTCAATCTGAAACTCCTCCGATGTAAAGCTGTCTGTGTTCTCCAACGACGACGGCATCGAGTAATCGGTGGCGGACGACGAGATGGGCTGCTCCGGTGACGACACTGGCATGGAGGCCGGGCCATCGGCTGTGCTCGCTGCAGCCACAGGCTTCTTGGCTTTGCGCTTAGGCGCTGCCTGGCCGGACGTCTTGGACGAGGACGAGTCGAGTCGCTTCTTGAGGTGTGTGTGCCAGACGTTCTTGATCTCGTTGTCCGTCCTGCCAGGCAGCCTGGCGGCAATGGTGGACCATCTATTGCCGAGCATGGCGTGGAGCTGGATGATAGCGTCTTCCTCCTCGCCGGTGAAGTTGCCGCGCTTGATGTCGGGGCGCAGGTAGTTGATCCACCGGAGGCGGCAACTCTTGCCGCAGCGCAGCAGGCCGGCCTGCTTCGGCAGCGCCCGCCAGTTGCTGTGCCCGTGCTGCTCGATGTGAGCCACCAGGGTCATGTCCTCCTCTGCCGTCCACGGCCCCCTCTTGAGCCCCGTCTTCTCGCAGCAAGGAGACCTCCCCATTTGCTACCTTGCTCACTTCTCTGCTCTTCTCGGCCGATTAATTAAATTAAACCTCTGGCGCTGTGTGTGTGATGTATGGATTGCTCAGTGTGTTGACGCTGGTCCGAAGGTAATGGCTGCCTGAGCTGCTAGGAAGAATACGGCTGGTGCTGTGTAGATTGCGGAAGGGTTGCGCTATTTGTACTCAGCGCGCGGCGATGGCGAAAACGTGGTCAATTGGAGCAGGTTCCGAGCAGTTGCGGCCATTGGCTGACAAAACGAGGGAGAATTGTGGCGTTATATCCAAGTGGTTAGTGTTCTTTTTCTATTGGATGATGATGGAGTACGTTGCTTGCTTCCTTGTTTATTGCCCGGCTTCTCTCTCGAAGTACAAAAGTTTGTTGTGTCAGGCATGCGTGTGTGCCCTGCTTTGTCGGTTTG
This sequence comes from Triticum dicoccoides, assembly GCF_002162155.2. Lineage (NCBI taxonomy): Eukaryota > Viridiplantae > Streptophyta > Magnoliopsida > Poales > Poaceae > Triticum > Triticum dicoccoides. The sequence continues at coordinate 458,232,173 of NC_041391.1, forward strand.
AAAAAGTAGGAAGGTGATGTGCTTTTGGTTCCATGGTTATCTGCAGTAATTTTTCATAACTGTTTCCGGTTACTGGTGAATAAAATCATTCTCTAGCCACTAGAGAGCAGCATACTACTGTAGTTTAGTTCTTGGATAGACAGCTTCATTTAACAACTTAGCTTTCTTTCTTAGGCAGTTAGCACCTTGCTTTTTTTTTCGATAAAGGGCTTTTCATTGAATTGAAATATCGAGTTGATACAACCGCATCAAAGATCACCCGGCCTCTGCATAGCTAGATGCACATAGCCAAAGTTTCAAAGTACTAGAAGCCAAAGTAAAAAGGCAAAAAACGCCAGCAGTAGCGAAAAAAGATAAAAGAGGCCTAAGGTGATGCCGGTCCAATCCGAAGGTCACACCGCCATCCATGGGGGTAAAAAATGTCCCTGGCCGAGCACTCCAACCAGGTAGAAGCCATCATAAAAAGGTCTCTATCCTCCGGCCTCTGCAGGATAGACCACATACGGAGCCATCGCGAGCATATATGAATTACCTGCATAGGAGATGAAACACTTTTATGATTAAAAACAATATCATTCCTGATGAGCCACAACGCCCAACATAAGGCAGCCGCCCCCGCAAGAATGTGCTTAGACAATTGTTTATCTATTCCCCTCAACCAATTGCCGAACATATTCCGTACGCTGCGTGGAGGATATAGATTCGAAGCAATTTGGACTATTTCCCATACCGATCTAGCAAACTTGCAATCAAAAAATAGGTGTTTAATGGATTCATTATGATTGCAGAAAACACATTTTTTGCAGCCTTGCCAGTTTCGTCGAGCTAGATTGTCCCTAGTTAAGATAACTCCTTTGTTGAGAAACCATAGGAAAATTTTCACTTTTAGAGGAATCTTAAGCTTCCACAATTTTCTATTATCAGATGGAACCTCGTTATGAACCAATGCATCATACATGGATTTAACCGAAAATCTTCCATTCAGATGCAGGTTCCATTTAAAGATGTCCGATTCAGCCGACAGTTGGACAGCTCCCAAACGAGTCAGCAAATCGTTCCATGCAGTCAGACGGGGTCCAGAAATCGTTCTGCGAAAAGAAATATCCGGGTGTTCTTGTCCCAATACCTGCTTAATCGTGACAAACTTATGTCTAACTATCCGATATAAGCTTGGGTATTGCACATTTAGAGGAGTAGTCCCGAGCCAGGTGTCTTCCCAAAATCGAATCTGGCAGCCGTCCCTAACCGAGAAAGTGCCAAATTGGAAAAAGAATTCTTTAGATTTCATAACCCCACTCCAAAAATGAGAGTCACCTGGTTTTCAGTAGACCTGGGAGATTGCTTTGGACCCAACGTATTTATTACGAATGATCTCCTGCCAAACACCATCCTCAGTGAGTAATCTGTATACCCATTTGCTGAGCAATGCAATGTTTTTGATCTCAAGATCCTGGATTCCGAGTCCTCCTTGGCTTTTAGGATGACATAATATATTCCACCTAGCCAAGCGATATTTCTTTTTTTCATTGTCACTCTGCCAAAAAAACCTTGATCTAAAATAATCAAGGCGTTGGAGAACACCTTTTGGCAGATGAAAAAAAGATAGCATGTAAAGGACCATGTTGGTAAGAAACGAGTTGATCAGAACTAGTCGGCCCCCATAGGACAAGAGTTTGGCCTTCCAGCTCGCCAACCGTTTCTCCAGTCTCTCTTCAACATGTTTCCATTCAGCGATTGTCAAACGCCGATAATGAATAGGAATACCTAGATATCGAATCGGAAATTGGCCTAGTTGGCATCCAAAAATATCAGCATATTCTTGTGAAGTTTCTGCAGCTTCGCCAAAGCAGAAAAATTCACTCTTATGAAAGTTTATCTTAAGGCCAGAAAGATCCTCAAAAGCACATAATAACAATTTGAGGTTTCTAGCCTTTTCTAGGTCGTGATTCAAAAACAAAATGGTGTCATCCGCATACTGTAAGATTGACAGGCCTCCTTCTACTAGATGAGGAATGGCCCCGGTGATTTGACCAGCTAGCTTGGCCCTCTCAATGAGAGTAACTAGCATATCAGCCACGATGTTGAAAAGGATAGGTGATGCGGGGTCGCCTTGGCGTAGCCCCTTCCTAGTCTGGAAATAATTGCCTACGTCATCGTTCACCTTGATAGCCACGCTACCTCCAGACACAAAGTTCTCAACCCATCGGCACCAAGTATCGGAAAACCCTTTCATACGAAGAGTTTGAAGCAAAAAAGGCCACTTCACCTTATCATAAGCTTTCTCGAAGTCAATCTTAAAGATGACCCCATTCAACTTTTTACGGTGGAGCTCATGAACAGTTTCATGTAGGACAGCAACACTGTCTAAGATGTTCCGTCCTTGCATGAAAGCTGTTTGTGTTGGTTTGACTACATGGTCTGCGACCCCATTCAGCCGGTTAGTCGCGACCTTGGTGAAAATTTTAAAGCTCACGTTTAATAAGCAAATCGGTCTATATTGTTGAATCCGATTGGCATCCTTTATCTTTGGTAAAAGGATAATTTCACCAAAATTGAGTCTGAAGATGTCTAGTCTATGAGCATGCAGTTCATTAAACAATTGAACCAGGTCAGACTTTAACATATCCCAAAAAAATTGATAAAACTCCGCTGGAAAACCATCCGGTCCCAGAGATTTGTTGTGTTTCATTTGAAAAATCGCAGTCCGTATTTCCTCCTCAGTGAAAGCAGAGGTTAGGAATTCATTTTCCGCAGCGGAAACTTGCTGGATGTCATGAAAAATAGACTCATCCATCTCTAGCGTAGTTTCCGAGGAAGGACCAAACAAGTCTTTATAGTATTTTGTAATAAAGTCCTTGAGCGGAGCGTCCCCCTCAATGCGACCCTCGTCCTGATCAAGGGTGAATATTCGTTTCTTTCTATGTCTGCCATTGGCTAAAATTTGAAAGTACTTCGTGTTATCATCCCCAAGTACCAACGAGTCGCTCTTGCACCGTTGGTACCATTTGATTTCCTCTTCGCGTAAGAGACGGGCTAGCTGCTCATTGAGATGACTTTTTTGCTCAATCTCAGCCGCAGATAGAAGCCTCACCTCCGCGATCTTATCTAAGGTCCCAGCGGTGTGTTTAGCCCATCCGCGGAGGAATTGGCGCAACGCACGAATGCGATTATTCCAACGTTGAATTGGTGTATCACCCCGTGTTGGGCGTTGCCACACCTTTTTAACCAATTCAGGGAAACCCTCTCTAGTGAGCCACCCCAGTTCAAATTTAAACTGATGGCGGTTCGAAGTGGGTGCTGCTTGACCAAAATCAGTAAGCAATGGAGCATGATCCGATAAGGCCTTAATTCTCTCCAAAGTCCGCACTGATGCTACTGGATATTTAAATTCTCAATCTGTGGTGACTAGCACCCGATCAAGTTTTTCGAACGTCGGGATATATCTATTATTGGCCCAGGTAAATTGGCGCCCCGAGAGAGAGAGAGTGCCCGCAAATCAAGACTGTCAATGACAGCATTAAAAAGAAACGGCCTAACCTATCATTGTTTTTATCCTGCTGGTATCGCAAAATATTGAAGTCCCCCCCAAGTAGCATGGGGTGAGGATTTTCTCTGCAGGTATTGACAAGTTCTTTGAGGAAGGCCGCTTTAAATTCATCTTGAGCAGCACCATATACGGCAACCAAGCTCCAAATGAAATTATTGGATTTGTTTCTAAGGTGGAATTTAATATGATACTCCCCCTTTGAAGTTGAAAGAAGTTCCAAGTAAGTGGAGTGTATTCCGAAAAGAATACCTCCGGACCTCCCTGAAGGCGGCAGGATATGCCATTCGTAATCTTTGCCACATGAAAAATGGTCCAAATCACGGGTTGGAAAGTCACGCTTACTACACTCAGAGATTGCCACGAAGTCGAGGGCATGATCCCTAACACAATCGGAAATATGTTTGTACTTAGCCAAGTCACCAAGACCTCTGCTATTCCAAAACATTCCTTTCATGGAGAAACTTTATTACGTTTGGATACTTTGGTCTTCTTCTTAGGGCGACCCTTTTTACTACCAGAGTTAGACTTGTTCTTACGTACCGATGCAACGAGCTCACAAAGCATCGAATCACGCATGGTATCTTCAAAGTCTACCTCTGTAGTATCATTGACCAGATGAGAGAGGAGTCTGCCTTCATGGTTGGCATCGGACTCCTCATCCTCCTCATCTGATACTAGTGGATCCACCGTCAGAAGCGTTCTAGGAGCAACCGTAAGCCGGTCGAACTCCATTTGCTTAAGAGCTTTAACTGAGAAATCAACTACTGTATCATTTCTACCGAATGAAATACCAAGGCTAGCAATATTTGAAGACATTTTGGCTTTATCAAAAGATAGAAATGATTTGCAAGGAGACGTACCATCAAAGTCGAGGTTCCGCGATGCCGTTCTACGCATGGCCCTCTGCATGGAATCCTCATCAGTGGCAGAGGCCCCATCAGCCCCCACAACATGGCGGCCGCTACGTCTAGGCGGTGAAGGAGTAAACTCCGAAGCAACCCGCATCCCAGAGGGCCGGAAAGGTGGTGTAGACGGCTCCGGCGTAGCAGCGGGAGACCTAGAACGCTGCAGCTCATCCTCCATAACAGCGATACAAGGAGCAGCCTCCTCATCCCGCGGCGGCGACGCAGGAGACAGCGCCGGCCCCGTCGACGCTGCGGGAGACGGTGAAAGCTGCAGCTCATCCTCCATGACAGTGTTCGTAGGAGCAGCCTCCTCGTACTGCGACGGCGGCGCAGGAGACAGCGCCCGAAGCGTCGCCAAGGCCATGTCATGATCTGCACGCACCGCCGGGGAGAAAATCACACCCCGACGACCAGAAGACCGAGAAGAAGCCGATGTCGGTGTCGTCAGATGCTCCAAAGCAGCCTCCGACGGTGATCCCATCACCAAGGGCGCCGCAGGCCCATCAACCCATGTCCGAATAACTGACATGGGCGAAGCATCCGGTTGAGGTGGTGGAGGCGGTGCAGAGCTGGCAAGGGAGGGAGGGTTCTGGGCGGCACGAGCTCCGTTGCCGCTGGCGGGTCCCCCGACAAAGGCCGCGATGCCAAGCATGGATGTGTACTGGCAGGAACGGTCGTGGAAGAGGTGATTTGCATTGGAACCACTCCTCCCAAGGAAGATGATGCCGCCGTGTTAGCTGATGACGAAGACGCTTTCGGCCTCTTGCTCTTGTCATCAGCCCTTGAAGTGTCCTCTCGATCATGCTCCTTGTCCCCTTCCGTATCATCGCCATGCTCCCAAACACGAGGCACAAAATCAGCATCCACACGGAAATCATCATCTTCCAGAGTGTACCGGAATTCATAGCCCTTCTTCTGAACAACCACATCCGACGAGAGGGAGTTGACAGGGCTCATCTTAAAAGCATCAAGATTAAGCACGCCAACCTGAATCCTCACAATACCACGGCGGCGCAAGCAAAGGAGGTCGACGTCAAGAGTGGCGCCAATAACAGAGCCAACTGCCCAGAGACCCAAGAAATGCCGGAGAGCGTGAGGAACTCCGTGTACATGCACCCAAACTGGAATAAGCTCAGAACGATTCGGAATCTCCTCGGAATGACAAGCCTTGAACTCCAAAGTGACATTATGCGATTTGATGAAGACCGTGAAACCAGTAACTCTCAGGAGCACCTCGTCACTGGGAAAAGACATGATAAAAGCATTCTGGCCATGAGGGATAGCCTCCCACGTCCACTGTTGCTGATATTGAGCGATCTTAGCAACCTCCGCCTCCACAATGCTCGAAGAGATAGAGCCTCCCGAGACCGAAACAAGAGCCGTTGGGGAGGATTGTGGTGCGAGGTCTGCCCTGCAAACATTGTCAGGCATCTGAAAGAAGGCCATGCTCTCAGTCCCATAGCCACAAAGCATCGCCACCGGCTTAGGCATCTTGAGAGCTGGACACCGCCGAGTAGTCATCGGATGGTTCGCCTTGTTACAGATGAAACAATACTGCTGTGTTTCACAATCTAAAGCCACATGTCTGGCCGACTGACACTTGGTACACCATAACTTGGTCATTACCGTGTTCACCCTGGGAGCAGGTGCCGCTTGAGCCACATCATGTTGTTGTTGAGCCGGTGCCATAAGAGGAGCAGCAGTCACAAGAGGCCCCGAGACAAAAGCCGGAGCACCTTGTATGCCATGATAAGGCAAGGTGGGTGGAGCAGCGATGATCGGGGCATTTCCCGCACGGTTCTTAGGCCGATTTCCTTTTCCTCCCTTCGGTTTCCTAGGACGGATATTCCCTGTCTGAACTCCGGCCGCCGAGTTTGCCAGACCAGCGTTAAAGGCCATTGGCTGGACATCAGTGGGGTGACCATGGCTCTGTTGCAAGAAAGGGCCGACTGGTTGATATGAGTACACTGGCGCCATTTGCTGCATGTACCCCAGCAGCGCATGATACATCGGTTGCTGCTGAAAGAACTGCTGCGGCATTTGATACATCTGTTGTTGCTGCTGCCCCGGTGCTGGAGTCTGTTGGGGAAGGTTCGGCATGACACTTTGAGCGGAGGAAGAAGGGCTCACCGGGGGGAACACCCCATGTGCGAAGCCAGGGGCGTCACCAGATGAGGAGGCGTCCAAGGGCATCGGCGCGGCGGCTGCAGGTCGGACCTGCCCAGAGCCCGGCGGCGCGGACGCATCGCGACCCATCCCCGAGCAAACGGCAGCCACGAAGGATCGAGGAAGATTATTGTTTCTGCGGGGAGTGTCCCTGTTCCACATATGAAACAACCAACGGTTGAGATTAACCATGCGTAAAGAACGGTTCGGATGTGATGCACCTGAGATTGGGTGAGGGCCCAGGCCCATCGACCGCCCTGACTCGTCCGGCGAAACGCCAGTCGCAGGAAACATCGAAGGCGCCGTCGGCGTGATCACCGCCCTCCTCGCCAAGCCGGCCGAGGGCATGGCATCTCCCAGAGTACGAGAGGGAGAGACTCTGGGGGCAGGGAGAGGTCCGATCCAGGGTCGTACCAGAGGCCTAGATATAGCCGGAGCCCTCACGAGCCGGCATGCAGCCGGCGGCGACCCCCGCGAATGAATTGCCGGCGAGGTCGAAGAACCGTTTACCTCTTGTGCACAATCCTTCTGAGCAGATCCTCGCCTAGAAGACGGTCTCTCCCATACTCGTGAGGCTAATGTAGGATACCCAATGTCGGCCCAAAATTCGGCGGCCAGCTCCTCGTCAGTCTTACGCCGGCGCGATGCCTCGGAGGTCTCGGCCGTCGAGGAGTCCTCACCTCCGTCATCTGCACGGAGGCAAGAAAATCGCGATCCAGATCCGGCCGGCACCGGAGCGGACCACCCCGGTGCTAAGGTCAGGCGCCGGCGGGTGGAGATCCGCATCTCGCGGAGCTCAGAGGGACACCGGCGCCATTTGCTGCATGTCACATAACAATGATATCTCCTCTTTTGTACTTCTTTAAAAATGGGGAGATTTTTACTTCCCGGCCTCTGCACCCTGCTAACTCTGACTTTGTTTTTGTTGTTGATATAATAGAAAATATGAATACACACCGTTTCCATAGAAAACGTATAATGCTAGATGTTACACTAAAATATATTTAGTTGATAGTTTCACCAATAGGAAGTGTGCACATCCGAATTACTGAATGCAACAACTGAAAGTTTCAGAGTTGAAACTTGAGTGTTAATAGCATTGAGTTCTATAATACGTTCAAAGTATCATCATCATTAGGAACATCCAATGCTTGAATTATTATACATGTCGCGAAGCGGAAATTTCGAGTTGATAGTGAAAGGGTCTGGGATCGATGCAATGTAGCACGAGCTCGACGAGTATTGCCCGGAATCAGTCCACCGCCAATGCAGCTCGTGAGTATTAAAAATATAGGTAAAAACTTTAGATTATTTCTTAACGGTTTCCCTTTCTTGGCGGAGTAACTAACGAACGAACAACAAGTTATATCGTGTGGACGTAGCCGACCATTCTAGTGGAGCTGTTTGAACGAGAGCTACAACTTTTTCGGCTTCCCTGGGATAAAAAAATGGTCCCGTAAAGGAAAGCCTAGGACTCATTTACCTTCTGTCCTGCTTTCACTCTTGTGTGGGAAATGCCGTATATCTCTGATGATTACTGTAATCAACTCTTACAAGGTTGTATCTCTGCCCCATTTCTAGAGTCATCGGCGTGGGTTTTGTTGTGCTTCCATGTTCAAACCATCTTTTCTCCTTCGTCACATCACACCGAGTGGAAATATTAGACGAGTGCGGCTCAATCAAGTGGGATCTTGTGAGCTGATTCGGTCTTTATCAAGGCGTCGCGGATCCGTGCGCCTTCGCTTGCGATCGACGCGCCGTCGTGGCCTCACTGAACAATTCAACTAAGAGAGACCCGGCGTTTACGGCTCGTTGATTGATTAAAATGATAAACTAGACAGATCAGATTGCTTTCTCATGGTCATAGACACTTCCAGATTTCAATGTTTCTTGTGTTAACTTGTCGTGCCGAACGTATGAGCTGGCATGCAGATGGGTACAAGATTACTCTCACTGTAGCCCGGCTGCCGACGAACTGGCATCTGATCAGCTGTGTTCTAGTCTACAGCAACTGGCGGAACGTCTGCAGATGAGTACTAAGCATGTAGACGTGCGTGTGCACCCACGTATGCGTCTGTGCCGCCTTGGATTAGTGGCGGCTTCTGAAAAAAAAAATATTGGATGCATACTGCTACATACCACTTGATTTTCCGAATGCACCAAATTTCTTCAGCTAATTTCCGTGGTCAAAGTAGCATAGCACGCACCAGCTTGGGTCCTTGATCTATCAGTATCTGCCCAACAAGTGGACGACGAAAGTGACCAAGGAAACCTCCAGAAAATCTAGACGAGGGCCTATCAAGGATCGATCCCGGCTGCGGAAAATGACAGCGCCAACTTGCAAGAATTTAAGACCTGCTCAATCTAAGCATCAAGTCTTCAAGCAGCTCCATACGTAATAAGTAAAATATATGGCATGTGAGAACCAACCATGGGTTGGATGGGCTATTGGCTAGATAGATTGTTGTACTGCCCTGGCGCCTGCATGATCCCTCTCATTCTTGCTTTCTTTTTTAATACTTTAGAGACCAATTGTTGTGTGCGCGTTGCCTCTACCTGAAAGAGGATTTGTGACACGCGGGTGTGGGCGCACGCATATCTCTGACCGTCCGATTGCCTCATTATTTATAAATTGGTTTGGTCTTTGCCTGTGCTTTAATCCTTAATTATCTTAGATGGGTTCATGTGTGCAGCTTTTAGCAGCTCCACCCAACCCACCTCCCATGCTTTTTTTTGACTTGCAATTTGAATCTATTATATTTTTTGAACTGAAAGTTCAGTTTGTGTTTCATTTGCATATTTGTGTTCCTTGCGACGAGGGCTTTAACTAAGACCACTCTTGAATACGTTTTGACAAGTTTTAAGAACTTCACCAAGTTTCAACTACTAAAACTTGATAGGAATGAATCATAAATCTACCAAGTTTCAAAAACTAAAACTTAAACCTTAAATCCTAAACCCTAAGCCCGAGACCCTAACCAAACCAAAAACAAATGAAACGGGGTGAAAGTTTGTAAATAAATAAATATTATGACTAGCAAATTTTTAATATTTGGAACTTAGTAAAAATTTAAAAGTTGTCAAAATATATTCAGGAGTAGTACGAATGTTCTAGTTGCAGCAAACACAAATATGAAAATGAAACTTCATCTGAACTATTGGTTCAAAAGATATAACAGATTCAAATTTCGAGATAAAGTTAAAAAGAATGAGAGGTGGAGTGAGTGATGCATGCAACTCTTCCAAAAGCATGCTTGCATGGACCCCCTCCCACGGAGTAACCACAGTGTTTTTAATACCAAATAACAGCTCTACCAATCTTAAAGCAATTGTCCGGATGCATGCATGTGTGCTCCAACGCGTGCTTCGACTTCTTATGTTGAGTGTGTTTTACAGTTGACTCAATGTAGTTTTGTACATAGAGCTATTGGTCCTTCTATATAATTCTTGAGATTGTTGACAAGTGGTAGAAGCCTTCTTTGGTTTGATTTGATAGTTCTCTATTGGCACAAATGTTTTTAGTTCTTAATGTTTGAGCTTGGTTACAAATTTATCCGTTGCAGATCAATTAGTTAGCAAAAAATATAGGTGGGAGTAATAGTGCAAATTCTGCTTTGGAGCTCTTATTTTTTAAAGGGGAGGGGCAGTCATTGTAAATAATTAGCTTGGCAGCCCTTACTATAGGGAGATTAACATCCCCGAGGATCTAGCACCATAGTATGTATGTGTAACACCCCTGGTGATTAGCTACAGTGAACCCCATGCTAATTATGCCATGTCATCATGCTTTACTAAGCCAAATTGCCACTTCATAAAAATCAAAGTCAAATTCAAATTTAAATTGCAAGATAATTTTTTTTCAAACAGTAAAACAAAAATGTTCATTGGGTTGAAAATATTCACTAAGTAATTAAAATATAGGAACCAACATCAAATGGATTTAAAAATTGCCCCTAAAATTATTTTAGTGGATCAGCAGGATTAAATAAACACGTTTAAATTCAAATATAAATTTGAACAGCTCCAATTGGCCTCAGACTTTTTGTGCGACCTTGTAGTGTTGACTAGGATTTATGAGCAAAGTTTCATATTAAAAAAAATCGTTTGCTAGCAAAACTAAATACAAAGCAGGGGAGAAAATATAAAACGGTAAAAGAAAAATGGAAAAACACATTGTGCCCTTTGCCCATAGAATCAGGCCCAGGCAACCAGTGTTTTCCCCTACCTCTCGCTACAGTGAACATGGGGGCTCGTGGCAGGCATCTGGCCGCCATGGCCATGCCCTGGCCACGTGCCGCCCATCCCCCGGCCTCCCGCGGGGTTAAAAACGGCATCGATGCCCCTCTCCCGAAACCCTAGCTCCTCCCCCCCCCTTCTCCCTCACGTCGCCTTCCTCCCCACAGCTCGCGCCCGAGACGTGGTCGTCGCTGCCTCGTCAACTTCATGGCCACCGGGCGCATCCCGGCAAGACGACATGTCTAGGAGATACCTGTGGTCATCTTCGTCTCCTTCGCCACAGGATCGGAGCCAGGGAGCCCCGGCAACGCCGCCCGCGCCCGTTCCTTCCTGCCATCACGTTCGTCGGTCTTCTCCGGCTGGATCCGCCAATACTCGTCGTCGATCCGCTCATTCACAAGCAACTCCGACTGCCCCAAGCCCTCCACGAGCTTCCCTATGAGCCCCTCCATCGGATCCCCCCGTTTCCCCTTTTGAATCGTCGCAGTAGTCGCCGCTGCCCGAGCTCGCACGAGCTCGCGCTCACCGCGCCCCGCCTCGCTCCGGCTGCGCGCGTGTCGAGCCTGCCTCTACGTGGCAGTGCCCCGCCGCTGCTGCCTCCTACTGCTGCTGCCTACTGTCGCTGTTGCTGCCCCGTGCTCGCCCGCCCCTACTGCACCCGAGTCACCCCTTTGCTCGCCCCGGGCGCGCCGCTGTTCGCGCTCGCCACGCCCAACGGCCCTTGGACGCGCCCTCGACCGCACCCCCGCGTGCGTGCAGCCACGACGCCGCTGTTCGCCACCCTGTGCGTCGCGCCTTCCCTGGCCATGCTCGGCCATGGCCTTGTTGTGTGCCCACGCGCGCACAACCATGGCACTAAGTAATAAGGGGCTAATCCCCATTGTTTAATTAGTGCAACCCCCTAATTAGTTTTAGGCTAAATGACCGCCTGTTAAAGTATTACTTCTAGTAAAAACAGAAGTTATAAAAGGAAAACCCTAAACTATGACAGGTGGACCCCGCACCCCTTGTTGACCAACCAACATTGACTAGTCAACAGCTCACACTGGACCCACTGTCAGCCTCTCTGTGCCCACTACTCGGTACATTTGTGGGTACACTTAGCATTTTGCTATTTAATTTCGAAATTAAATTAAATCCAGAAATTCTAGGACATCATTGAAACTTTAGAAATTCATATAAAATAAATCATAATTCGGATGAAAATACTTTATATATGAAAAAGAGCAGAAAAACATGACGAATCCGATTATGCCACCCACATTCCTGCCACGCCCATCTAACTTAGTGAACATCGACATTTTACTCCTGGATCAATGTACCAAAAAAATACCTGGAGCTTCTTTTAAAATTCGTAGGGATGCATTAGTGCATATCATCATCACATACTATCATGAAATGCATTATGTTGCATTTGTTTGCTCTGTTATTTATCTGTTTTCCCCTCTCCCCTATTCTTTCGGTAGACCCCGAGACTGCCGCCGCCTCCGAGTATGACTACGTCGACGACGACCCTTCCCCCTCGGCAGAGCTTTCAGGCAAGGAAAACCACCTTGATCATCCAAATATCGCCCATTCTCTCTCTCTCTCTCTCTCTCTCTCTCTCTCTCTCTCTCTCTCTCTCTTATTCTTGCATTAGGTTTTGCTATTGTTGTTGTTCCGATAGCTCCTATTACAATGATAAAGATGGGTCTGCTCCAAGGGTACCCACGAGAGATAATGTGGCAGACGACATGGCGGGTGAAGACCATTCGGGAGAGAGGTGGGCCTGGGCCCTTGTCGTAAGTCCGTGAGACAGGGCGACAAGATCACTGATTGTCTCCGTGAGCTCCTAATACACTAACGGATTTGGGTATTTGATCTGAGTTGGGCTACGTGCCTTTACGCACTAACCGCCACGCGGGATAATGGTATATGGGACCCTCAGCGTCGTACGTTCCTTCCGGAAGCAATCCAGATTTCACAGTCCAGAGGTGCATGCTGATTGTTGGGGTGGGCAGGTTATGCCTGCTTGTGTATACAGAGGCGCGCCTGGGCCCCGGCCAATCACGCAATGTGCAGAGTGCTTAGGTTGATGGGCACATAACCCCTTCACACTTAGGATTTAGACCGACGTGTTAACCTCTCTGGAGAGTCTAGGTTGGTCTACGGCGGGTTGATCATCCGAGGCCAGGCGTTACCCAAAAAAGTATGTCCAGCCAGAGGAAATCAGGCGTGTTGGGTAATGTGGTGCACCCCTGCATGGAAGTAATATATTTGAATAGCCGTGTCCACGGTAACAGGACGTTTGGAGTTGTATCCTGATCTACTACAACTAGAACTGGATACTATGTTGAAACTTAAATGTTGTTCTGCTCTGGGATCGCTTTCTCGCAGGATAGTCGAGGAAGGATCTCAGAGCACTGTTGATATATGCATGTTACTATATATTATATATATGCTACTCTCTTTTACTACTGCAAGATGATGGCCGCAGTCTTCGATTGGATGAGCTTCTTCCCCCTTATTCTGGCATTTCTGCAGTTTAGTCCAAAGATATATAGCCCCATTTCTTTGACACCAATGCATATTTAGCCTAGTTCTGATGTAAGTCTTGCGAATACTTTGGATGAGTACTCACGGTTGCTTTGCTACCTCTTTTCTTCTTCCTGGATGTTTGTGATCAAACGATGGAGCCCAGAAACCAGAGGATCCCGAGCTTGGCTACTACGTGGAGATCTATGATCAGGAGTAGTTTGAAGGTCTCAGGCAGGAGGCCTGCATCTTTTTGATCCAGAGTCGTTGTTTGTTTAGGTGCCTTCTTAAGGCACCTTTGTATTTGTCTGCAGACAGACCTAACTCTTGATGTAATATCGGGTCTTACGCCCCTGGCTTGTAATATATATTGTTTCTTTGTTTATATTTGAGTCTTAGAGTTGTGTTGTGATAATATACCGTGAGTCAATGATCTTGATTGTGCATGCTACGTGGATGTTTAGTGCACGATTTATTTCGAGGGCGTAACAGTATGAAAGTGACATTTTATCTAACACCCTTTCCTAGCCCCACATTTAATAGGTATTTGATCAAATGTTCAATGGAAGGCTACTCGGCGCATGATTAGACAATCTTTACTATTCATAGGGAGTTGGTACATTCTCTTCCTCGCTTCCTGGGTTTTCCTCCCTCCTGCAGTCGCTACCACCTTATGACCAACCCCTCCTCCCCAAACATTTTTTTCCATCCCCACCTTCCTCTGGTTTTTATTGTTCGTCAGCAGCAGGGCCTTTTTTCTTTGCATAGCACAAAGGCGAGGATTTCGGTGCGGCGACTTACATGCATGATGTTCCTAAGGCGTGGTGTTTGCAGACACATACACCGCGTTACCGGCAATCGTAAGCGCGAGCTCTTCATCGATGGCATGATCGCATGGCCATGGTAGTCGATTGCGGGTGGAGCTGCAAATCCGCAGGCCGAGAGAACGTCCTTTGTGACACCTGGCCGAACATGTTTCGATCGTGGGTCAAATCTTGCCCCAAGCAGGCAGTGGCATTTGGATAGCACAAAAATAAAACATATGGTGATAGATGCAACTAGTTATTACCATTGTTGCGCTCACGACTACTCGTCAACAAGATAGTGGTGCAGCAACCACCAAAAGTGATGTGATAGTGTTTTCTTTGTCCGGCTAGTTCTGCGTGAGTCAAAAAATGTCTTACATTATGGGAGGAAGGGAGTAGATAGCAGCATTGTTTCCTTGTCCAAGTGCTATCTTGAAGTTACTCGGGGCCGGTTTGCCACAAGTTTTCCTTTTGGTTGGCCAACATCAACATGTGGCGGGTGTTGCCTTGGATTTTGTGCTATTTATTAGACTGTATCGCTCGACGAAAAATTATGGTCCACAGTCATAGGATTTATGGTAGGATGCGAAGTTTCAGGTCCATTGAAGATGTTTTTTTTTTTCTTATGTGAGATGATTTGTTCGACGTTAATGCTTACGTATCTCCTTCATCGATTTTTTTTGGAAGTAGGACACACCCCTTAAAACAAACATGTGGACAGATTTTACGTTTGAAGAAGGGGATGCTGAATTGGTGACCAAAGAATCGACGCCGCTATACTTCATCCGGCTGCTGAATGGTCAAAGTGTCAATGGGCCTTCGTGCATGGCCCTAGCGTGTCAAACTCAAATGGTGCCCTCCCACTGGTGGACTTCAGTATACAGCACAAATTCAGATGCTTCAAACCAATGTCATGTTTCATACGGTGGACTCGTCCATCAACCATACTAGTAGCAGTGAAGTGCTGAGATGCGCGAGTTAGCTCGGAGAGCTTTCTGCATGATCCTTCCCAGGGCGTGTCACTTCGAATGGTCTCTTAACCGTGATTTAGTAAGACTAAATGGCTAGTTACCAATGATATTGGCCTGTATCAGGTAAGATCCTTAGACTGTTATGTAGCACACGAGCACACCTGTGAATTATTTAAGCACAGAGTTACATGTGCTTTCCTTTTTATTCTCTGCATCTATTCTCTCTGGTTCTTTTTAGTCTGTATATAAGATCTATGCAAAATCAAAATATCTCCATTTTGACCAAATTTATATAAAAAATGGGGTCATTTACCTTTCGGCCCCTAACTCGAACCACCTACTTACATTTACCCCTAATTCTGAAGTGTGCTCAAATTTGCCCCTCTTCCGTTAAGTGCGGTTATAAAAATGCCCTTTCATACATTTTCCGTCAGGTCACTTAACGGTCAAAGGCCTTTGACTGGACGGTAAATGTACGGAAGGACATTTCTATAACCGCACCTGTGAAAGAGGGGCAAATTTAAGCACACTTCGAATTAGGGGCAAATTTGAGTAGTGGGTTCCAATTAAGGGCACAAATGTAATTGTTCCTAAAAAAAAATCAACATTTGCAATGTCGCAGAAAAAAGTCAAATCAATATTTTTAGATTCATTATGAAATGTAGTTTCGTAGTAATATTTTTGCTACCACCAGTGGTAGTTACCACCACTTCAATTTTGTATGTTGTAAGTAGTATCTGTCAAATCGAAGAGTATATACGTGTAGTATATAGTATATAAGAATGTTTAGATAGTATATATACTATTTTTAGTACTATGTATCATATTTTAAGTACGCTCTTTTTAGTATAAATATGTACATATTTCACAAATATAATAAAAATTATGAGCCAACTTGCATTTTTTTCATGTAACTCATTTTGAATTATCTTATATATAATATATGAACATACTTAGAGTAATAAAATAATATATGTAGTATCACATGGTAGTATATGAGATATGTGGGTAACTACCCCTAGATGGTAGGATGTATTTTTCCTATATAATATATTTGATATTATATATGTTGATAGTTTTTTAATAAAACATTCATCAAATATTGCAAAGTTTGATTTGATATAACTTCAATATGCGGAGGACCGGAGGAAATATGAGTCAAAGCCCGGTCCTCTGCTAAATGCGATGCCCCAATTAAACGGCGCACGCGCGATTGTTTTGAATGCGGGTCACGCTTGGGACCTCGTTTTTCTGCTGCCACAAAAAGAAATTTGAGTTGTGTTGTGGACATTTCAATTGTTCAGCCATGAAAGCTGAGAGCGTGATTCATATTGAATTCACATCTCACGTGCAACCGACGATAAAGCTAAAGCCTCCGAAGAAAACAAAACATTCGTCAGCGTCCATAACCCGTAGGGGTAGGAGTATATTAATATAGGACATGATAGACACAAGTCCCTGCAAAATGCACATACTAGCGCGTGGAAACTTTGAGTCTTTTTGCCAACGTGTCGCCAGTTCTATAGGCATCGATACAAACCGCAGCCACCAGGATGATTCCTCATGTCGTGCAGGCGACAAAGAGTCCGCAGCGTCAGCCCAAACATGTCAGCCTGAAGCGGCTCCACTATTAAAAAGTATGGATACAAATTCAAGATATGCTTACCGGTTCACTCGATTGCGTCATTGCTTAACTAAACCTAGGTAGTGGACTACTGTCTGTTTGAACAGTATGGGTCCAGCCAAAATGAGGCCACATGCGTTCACATTAGGCCCTGTGAGGTTCACTTTAATATTTATCTTAAGCTAATTCACTTCGGTGTTTGTAAGTCACGGAACATCATACACTCATACATACACACATACACTCGTCTCTGTGAACTCACACACACATCCTATCTGTATGAGCATCTCCGAAAGACTAAGCCGACAGATCATTTTAAGATTGACGAAATAGCCATAGGCATCTTCGTAATCGACGGAAACGTCTCCTCCCACTAAACGCACATCATCGAAAAAGCTAAAATAAATTCAAAAAAAAATACAAGCATCAATGTCAAGTCTAGGACTTAAACTCTGGCGGGCTTCTTTTTAGAATGAGATAAACACATTGCTTGTCACAACATTCTCATGGGATGAGCACTTTCGTCCGTGAATTTTTAAAATGTGAACAAACTAGTAACACCACCGTTCTAAGAGCTATGGTGTCCACTCAACAAGCATTCCTTTTGCAAAAAACAACCCTGATAATATTTTGGAGGTGTTTTTCGGAAGATGCCAAGTCAAGAATAATCTTGGTGCAACATTTTCTCAAGCACCTTATCTCATAACCTCCATGGACCTACTATCACAACTTGCTGATATCGGAGTGTCATCGCTGCAACACAGAGACAAGTAGCGGACGAGCTCTGATGGTGCTCGTTATTCATGGGAACTCGACGAGCATGAAGTTGCCGAGACATGTGCTCCAGTAGGGCTCCAGGAACTCCTGGTGTAGCTACAACATGGCAGACGCGAGCGCCTTGGTGATGTCGTACCTTCCGGCAGTTTGTAGTCACATGCTTTGAGCAGTTCCCTTGTCATGCAGCTGCTACACCACATGGAGTATCAAGATATGGTCATGGGGACTTGGGGTACGCAAGGTCGGTCCCCTGGCGTCTTATGGACATCTCCTTGAACACTATCCCAAAGCTGGAGACACTGGACTTGGTCGTGCCTCTACGCTGGTAACTTTCTGGAGGAAGGTACACATCGGTGCGCAGTTCCTGCTCGCCTTGATCAGCAGGAATTTTGCAGTTCACCAACGAGTAAAATAACAACTTCAAATGCAGGGTGGCGGCAACGACAACAACCATAGCTTTCTCGCAGTCGACACATCCTTTATTGCGTCCTCAAGTCCCCAAGCTGGGCGTTGTATTCTAAATCAAGCATGGCGTTCTTGGTCTCGATATTCGATGGATGGTTTGCGTTTGGAGCTTGTAGTGTGGCGCGTGGTCGACCTGATGTGTAGGAAATATACCCTAGAGGCAATAATAAATGTTATTATTTATTTCCTTGTTTGTAATTAATATTGATTTTCTGTACTATAATTGCAATGGTTCTCGAGTCTGCAATATGAACGGGATTCGAAGGAAAACTCAGCTGCATGAGTGGGATAATAAATAACAAATAGACTAGCTCAAGTGTAGCATGATGGACGTGTTTTTCCTGATCATGGGCATAGTTAAAATAATAAGGATGCCCACAACAATGGGATCACATTGTTGAAAGAACAACTATGTTGAACAGACCTAATCGATTGATATACTACATGATCATATTGTCACTGGACATTAGTATAATCACAAAGATGGTAATGTATGAATTAGTTGTTAGATCATGAGAGTACCAAGTACCTTCATAC
Organism: Triticum dicoccoides; assembly: GCF_002162155.2. Lineage (NCBI taxonomy): Eukaryota > Viridiplantae > Streptophyta > Magnoliopsida > Poales > Poaceae > Triticum > Triticum dicoccoides. The sequence goes on from NC_041391.1 coordinate 458,250,721, forward strand.
CGGATGGGATGCTTTGGGGTTTGTCAAACGCTACCCGTAACATGGTGATCATAACAACAACTTACAGGTACATCCAAAAGTATAAAACTTGCTTATTCGATGATGAAAATGTATTCTTAGGACCCTCTAGGTATTACAGTATCCATCATCGTCTGGCCATACATAGCGTGATGTGATCACATGGATACGGGCATACGGAAACCAGAAAAGAGGACAAAATTGTTATCGATGAGAACTTGGTAAAGTAACCAAAAATTATTCATGGGGATGCCGATAAATCTCATCTCGGGTTTTGTAAAGTATCGCGAAGCAAAGGTAATAGCACATGGGAACAGTAGGTTGACTCAATATTACTTTGTGTGGGCGTAGGGGTCAATATGGATGTCCACGATTCTACTATTGATCATTGTTAGAAGGACTTCCGGGTCATGTCTACATATTAGCGAACCTGCGATGTTACATTCTTAAGGGCCACTGGTCTGTTGAGAATTAGGAGTATAGGAGCGTGAGAGAAATTCACCAGAAAATTTCTAGTTAGTTTGATTTTTTTGAAGAGAAAATCGTAAGTGTTTTAAATAAAATCCGGAGAAGTTTCAGAAAACCAGGAAAGTCCCGGGAGATTGGAAAATCATCGGAAGTTCATGGAGGGTTCTAGAGTATTCCACAACCTTCTAAAATAATTACATAGGGCACCATGGCCTGCTAACTTCGCTAGGCCCAAGGGGGGAGCCACATGGGCCTATAGGCCTAGGGTTTGGTGGGGCACCCACCCTTGGTCGGCCAGGCCTAGGAGGAGGCACCTCCTCCTCCAAGGCAGCCCCACCTCCCATGCCCCTATTTATATATGAGAGGGGTCAAACCCTCCAAAGACATCTCTCTTTTGTGAGGAGGCTGCCCATCTCTCTCTCTCTCATGAAAAGTTCATACACCGTTAGGCTGCTCCACATCACTACTAGGAAAAACCCTATAGGCAGACAAGTAAAAGTGGCACGGGGCCAGAGGGATGCGCTACTACTAAGTGGTCCCCAATGAGCCCCTCGTGGCAGGCCACGGTAGCAGCGCGGTGCATAAAATCCATGCTACAACTAAATAGAAAGCAGAAGTGCGAGTTGCATACCCCATGCGGCTACTACGGATACACGGGGGAGCTCCACCTAGCAGCAGTACGGTATATACAACCCACACTATAGCTAAGCGAGCCTTATCCTCCCTGCCAACTGATCCTCACTCCCTCCTCTCTCTCACTCTCGTCGTCGCTCCTACCCCTCCTCCCGCCATCGTCGTCGTCCCCGCCTCACCTGCCACTCCGGTCCACCTCTGGCCTTCCCAAGCTCGTCATTCGTGCCGCGGTGAGCCCATCCTCCATCCCCCTGCTTTCCCCCTCTATCCTCTGTTGTAGCAGCCGCCGAAACCTCCCATGGTCGCGCCTGGAGCTCAGCTCCCGCGCGTGCCCTGCCTCGCCCCTGGTTGCACCCTACCCGCATCCGCAGTCACGCGAGTGCCCAGCACGCACCTGTGCTCCCGTTCTCTGCCATGTCACGAAGTCCCTGGATCCAGCAATGTGTAGCCTTTTTGTAACTGACCTTGTTAATTATCTGTGGCTCTTTTGGTTGCATGCCCTAAAGGTGATTTGTTAAACTCTGTGTGTACTACATCTACATCTCAATGGCATGAAACTATCATCTTGTTTAGCCACTTTGTAATCTACCCAAAGTGTGCATCACATTGTTAATGTGTGATTTTCTCTGTTTTCAATAAAACTTGTCATTTTGCAAAATTCCTACTAAATATCCATGCATCAAACAAATATATACCATATAGATGTATTGCTCATTGTTATGTGTACTACCTACCCATATGTTTGGCATCATCACTAGAAAACAATAGGACAATGTTCTGAGCATGCAAAGTACCTATGTTAATGTTTCTATCTATTTTGACACTTGGCGGTTTTTCGACTAAGACCCTGTTTTATTTGTTTCAACATCATATGCACCTTTCACATGAGCATATCTTGCATTAAAGCGCCTAAGTTATGATTCATCGTCGTTACTAGCTAGCGTCATTATTCATGGATGATGTAGCGATGCATGTGTGTGTGGTACTTGGTGTAGTGATGCACACGTAGTAGTCCCTATGTTTTGAACATGGATGAAAATGCAGGGAACTTACGAGTGCGTATGTTTTGCCGCAATGTTGATTAATTTCCTACATGTCCTATTTTAGCAAAGGTCATGCCGATTTTTTCATGGATTTCGGCATGACTTGTGTTAGAAAGTAGGAAATATCGAGTGCCCTACCCTAGGAGTAACTAGAAGTATTTCTAGTATGTAATTTTGTTTTGTGTGCATTCTGTTATATGTAATGTTGATCGATGCTTAAGGTTGACTTTCAGTCTATTGGGGCTCCTTGTGTGATAGATTAATGTTTTGGAAGGAAGGATCTTGACTGTTGTCGTGGGGCGCGCTTCCTCCTCTTCTCCTCGTGATAGACCTTGGTAATGCACGAGGGAAGGAGGGATGCGGCCATCACTGATGGTCAAAATATCATTGGGGGAGTGTCCACCATATACACCAACATATATGGTCAAAATAGTAGTGAGGGAGTGCCCACCATATACACCATCATATACGGTCAAATATCAGTGAGGAAGAATCCCGACTAGTCGTGGGGGTCACTTCTCCTTCTTTTCGGTGTGCTAGACCTTTTGGTAATGTACTTGGGAAAGACGGAAGGAGCGACCATCACCAAGGGTCGAAATATCAGAGAGGGAGTGCCCAACATATACACCACCAGAGATGAGAGTTTTTCAAGGGAGACTCGACAAACCAAAAGTCAACCCGTGTTGAATAGTGATATGTGTGTTGACTTTTTGGTATTTGCCATCGATTTTTAATTTTTCAATTATGAACACAGCAAATGGATGACGATGATAGGATCTCCAAGTGCAATGACTACCGATGACGGGGGTATGTACGACAGGCTTCACTTGGAAAACAGTAGATGCTTCTTCATCACACTTAAGGAGGGCCTCGAATATTTTAACTCAGCGACATGTATTTCTTCTTAATTAAGCATGGGCTAAGGTTTTTTCTTTAACGTGTAAATTCCATTTCTTATAATTCGACTAGTGTATCCCCTGCTATGCAAGACCTTAGGTCTTAGAGAATCTCTCCTTCGGAGCTCACCTTAAGACGATGGTTTCATTTTTGAGGTTAAGATCTCAAATGAAGCAGGTCACACAAATTTTGGTTGTTCAAATTGTAAAGTATTATGCAAGGCCTACAGATTTCAGGAGGGTATGAAAATGACATTCGATATTGGCATTCCTCAAGATGATCATGAATATGATAAAGACATTTGGGTGGATCTGGACTTGATTCCAATTCTATCCCCTTGTGAGTTTGTTACATTTTTTTGTTAAATAATCTATATTGCTTATTTAGAAATAGTTGGTATTCATCCCTACTAAACTTTCATATTTATAATTGACAACTTATTTCCTTTCTTCAAGAGACACATGAAAGATAGTAGACAAGACCTACTACAGTTATGGCTCAGAGCTAACTTGGGAGGAGAAGAATTTTTTTATCTCCTTTGTTAATGATGTTATAACTTTTAAGATCATTTTTGGAGCGGGCAAAATTTATAGTGGATACGCGCCATTAGTCCACAAGTTGAGCGATGGTAACATTTGTGCAAATATCATGGTAAGATTTTTTTACTATTGTGTCACTAATCCATCTTTTTCATATGTTCTTCTTAAGTAAACTATATTGTTAACTGTGTTACTATTATGTTCTTCAACAGAAGCTCTCGTATGATGTTGTGACTCCACTGATGTATGTCGAAGGTGAGATAACAACTGTTAGCGTACGGCCAGCGACGGGCAGTTTCCAATGTGCATACTCGACTGAACGTCAAATAGATGACCTCAAAAATCAAAGGATGGAGAAAAATAGTGACTGAGAACAGGCCACAAATTGGAGACTAGTGGATCTCTATGCTCCTTAATGGAGATGGCGGGGGGGTGGTTTTCTGTTTTATTCTATTTTACCTAAGAGAGAGGAGTTCGTCGTAGTACTTGTCATGTGCTAGGAAGTTATTTACCTAGGATGATAACAATTAGCTAGTAGTGGTTGACTTATGATGATCATTATGGTGAGACATTGTTATATCACTACGATAATGATGGGTTGTTATATCACTATCATGATGATGCATTGTTATGTCACTACGATGACGATGAGTTGCTATATCATTATTAATATGATGATGAGTTGTTATATCATTACTATTGTATACAAATTTGTATAAGGGTGTATAAATACAGTATAAATATGCTGAAAAATATGTAGGTATAGTAGTGGCAGGGGGTAGGATGCGGCGCTACAGTTAGTTAGCAGTAGCGCGGGTCCTACCCCACGGTACTGCTAACAAAAGAAGTAGTAGCGCAGGACAGACTCACTCTACTACTACGAGTTAGCTGCAATGCGCTAGCAGTAACGCCCCCCGCCCCTATGCTACGGCTTGGCCTTTATCCAACGCTATTACTAGGCTTTTCCCTAGTAGTGCATCCTCCTCTAGTTCTTTGACATTACTCTTGTTCTAGATTGGGAAGTTCTGCAGGGTCAGTGGTTTCGTATGCATGGATACATACAGAGGCAATGTATGTTTGGTGCTCGATCATTGGATCAATTCAAAAGATAAATTCTCGCGGCTAGGAGGTATAACCTAGCTGTGGGAACTTGCACCAACATGCTCACCAACTCTCCTCTCTATTGCGTTATGTTGAGGATCAATCTGATCTAGATCAAATCTCACTTCCATCTTCATAGGGTTCCTGGGATGGTTCATAGGTGTGACATCGCCGGTCCCAGCTGAGCACCGACGTGCTTGTTCCGTCGAGTGGTGGTGCTTTGATGATAACAGAGTTGCTTATTCCATTGACTCAGGTAGACATCTAATCATGATATACATGTTTTAAATAGAGGTTCGGCGTAGCAGATAGCGGGCGATATTGCAGGCTCTATGCCCACATAGAGGATTTTTAGAAACACTCATATGTTGATATTAATTGTATATTTCTATACCATTTAATTCTATTGCAGCCACATAATGACAACACACTATTTTCAATCGCTACCCTACACAAATAGCACTAGACCGGCGCTAGCGGTTGCTGTCCCTACTATTTGCATGTGAGTATACCCAATGTCATATTCTTCTCCGTCCCGTGAATCCTTTGGGTTCCAGGTCATCGAAACTTCCTCGCTGAGATCGGTGGTTTCCCAACTGCCTATGTAGATACTACTTTCTTGTTCTAACGATAGTGCAAAACTCGAGAGCGGACAATATCGGATGTCATGTGTTATCTGCTTGAGTGGAATGGAGATGATAGAGAACTCTCAAAGTATTGGATAGTATTTTCTTTTAAGATATTTTCTTGTAATGGCTATGTTTGATTAATATAGAGCTTCGGCTCCTTCAACAAAATTACGACGACTTTCATGAGTCATTGCAAAACTATAGGTACGACGACTTTCATATAGTCATTGCAAAATGAGATTACCTTTCCGATGAGAATGACTGAGATAATGTTGTCGAACAGATGAGACCTTTTATGGATGTACCATCTGAGAATCCCATTTAACATTTTGTACGGAAACATGTTCTGCAGGAACATCGGCCCTAGATTGGTAATGTCCCCGACAATGTAGATTAGTAGATGTACCATGATGTCAGAGAATGAGGGCCCGAAGTACATCTCAAGCTCACACAATATGATATTTTTTTTACTCGTTTCGTAATGCATCATCCTGCAACTAACTCATTAGTCACTTTGCTTGCAAGTCTTCTTATGATGTGCAATACCAAGTGGGCCCAGAGATACCTCTCCGATACTCAGAGTGACAAATACTAATCTCGATCTATGCCAACCCAACAAACACATGCGGATATACCTATAGAGCATCTTTATAATCACCTAGTTATGTTGTGACGTTTGATAGCACACAAGGTATTCCTCCGGTATCCGGGAGTTGCATAATCTCATAGTCGGAGGAATATGTATTTGACATGAAGAATGCAATAGCAATAAAATTGAACGATCATAATGCTAAGCTAACGGATGGGTCTTGTCCATCACATCATTCTCCTAATGATCTGATCCCGTTTATCAAATGACAACACATGTCTATGGCTAGGAAACTTAACCATCTTTGATTAACGAGCTAGTCAAGTAGAGGCATACTAGGGACACCGTGTTTTGTCTATGTATCCACACATGTATCAAGTTTCCGGTTAATACAATTCTAGCATGAATAATAAACATTTATATGAAATAAGAAAATATAAAATAACAACTTTATTATTGCCTCTAGGGCATATTTCCTTCACATACATCATTTTTTGCCACCCATTCGCACCATATCTTGCATGGCGAACTCAAAGAACTCCCTTAGACCTTCCATGAAATTGTTTGACGCCCGTGATACAGATTAATACATTCAACTTTGATCCATACATATAAGATATAGCCGAATTAGTTCGTATATTCTCAAAAGAAAGATGCAAAATCGATAATTTTGGCGTGACCTTCGCTAAAAATGTGACATATTGTGTGCTGGAAATTTGACGAAACGGAATAAATAGACAATTTCTTTAAAATATTGACACTCATTTATATTTCCTAAAAAGAAGACCACAATGCGCAGGCAATTTCATCGCGAGTAACTAAATGTTGACTCGGCTTGATAACCGGCACCAACACCACACCCCCCTTGTTTTGCTTTTTTACTTTGAGTCTTGAATTCTTGCTAGACACACCTTTTTGAGAGAGACAAAAATTATGCTATGCTTGCTCCTATGCTTGACTTAAATTTTTAGAACCTTGGAATTGCTCTAGTGCTTCACTTATATCTTTTTAAGCACGACGTGCTTTGTTATTTTTAAAGAAATGCTCTCATGCTTCACTTAGATTTATTTGGGAGTTAGTAATTTTTTTAAGAAATTCTCTCTTGCTTCACTTAGATTAATTTGAGAGAAAGAAGTATTATGTTCATGTTCTTCACTTATATTTGTTTCAGCTCATTAAAAGCAACATATGAAATTAGTCTCAAAGTATATATATCCAAGGAGGATATAATAAAAACTTTTATGAAGATCATTGGAAAAAATAAACTTGGTTCTTTGTAATGGTTTTGAGATATGACTATATGATATGCGAGTCATGTTGATGAGTAATTATGATTTAGTAAGAATATTGGTGTTAAGGTTTGTGATTCCCTATGCAAGCACGAAAGTCAATAGTTATGCAATGAAAATTACATTCTACTTGTTGTGCATTATTCGATGTTATTTATGCTTAATGCTCGCTTATGAGATTTTTCGTTTCTCCATGGAAGCTTCTCAATCTTTTTGCTAGCCTTAATTTGCACTAAGTATGATCACTACTTGTGCATCCAAAACCCTTTAAACCAGTTTTGCCATATGAGTCCACTATATCTACCTATATGCGGTATTTCCGTGCCGTTGTAAGCAAATTTGCATGTGGCATCTCTAATTTTCAAAATAAATTTCTCTTTTGTGTGCTTGTACCGCTCATGAGGCGGTGAGGGGTGGCCGGTATTTTCCATGCTAGATGTGTTATTCTCACGATAAGTGTTTATTCACTTGTCATTGCACGAGAGTACATCAAAGGTATTAGGGATGCCCAATCCCGAAATGAAAAATGAATTTACTTTATGTTTTCAAATAATAAATTCCTTGGAAAATGTTGGTATGGAGGCGCCCGTGGATACGGTTAGCCATGGAGAGTGAAAGCATGGTGGAAAAAGGAATAAACTTTATTTTCTGTTTGGGAACCGCCTATGATATATCTAGCATGGAAAGTGTTGGGAACTCTAAGTCATTCTTGTTGGTGGGAAAAGTATGCCTCCCAAAATGTTTTTATCTCTCAATTTTTGCTTTGAGGTCTGGCACCTCTACAAATCCCTACTTCCCTCCATGAAGGGCGTTTCTTTTACTTTATGCAATTTTTATTTTTACTTGAGTCTCCATCTTCCCTTATAAAGCACCAACTAAGGGGCACTACGATCGTACTTGAGCATTGGGTATAGCTAGTATTCAAGTGTGTTTTATGAATGGATCAATGACTGAGCATAATTGGCTAGGGATAACTTGCTTTAGCGTTGATATTTTGAAAGACATGGTTGCTTGTTGATATGCTTGAGTATTAAAGTCTTCATGTCAAAATTAGACTATTGCTTTGAACCATATAAAAGTCCAAATGTCCATGCTACAAAGAAAATAATATGTGATGAGCATGTTAGGCAGCATTCTACATCAAAAATTCTATTTTTATCATTTACCTACTTGTAGCGCCCCGGATTCGATGCGCCAGGTGTCTGCCAGTTATTCGCCGTCGTGGTCATGTCATTTGCTTGCGTGTTGCACTTTGCCATGTCATCATGTGCATCTCATTTTGCATACGTGTTCGTTTCATGCATTCGAGCATTTTCCCCGTTGTTCATTTTGCAATCCGGCACTCCTATGTCCTCTGGCGTCCCCCTTTGTCTCTCGTTGTGAGCGGGTGTTAAACTTTCTCGGAATGGCCCGAGGTTTGCCAAGCGGCCTTGGTACAACACCAGTAGACCGCCTGTCAAGTTTCGCGCCATTTGAAGGTTGTTTGATACTCCAACGGTTAACAGGGTAACCGTTAAAGCCTCTTTTGTGTGCAGCCCAACATCCCTTCCAAAGTGGCCCAAAGCCCAGCAAACTCACCTCCATGCTCTCCGCCGTTCGATCACGATCACGTGGCCGAAAACCGCTCCTCATTTGGAGCCTCCTAGCTCCCTCTACCTATAAATATGTGCTTCTCGTCCAAATTTCGGATCAAATCCCCCTAACCCTAAAAAAATCGCCCTCCGCCGCCACCGGACACGTCCGCACCGCGCCGGACACGTCCGCCGCCACGCCCCGTCCACTCGCGCGCCGCCACCTGTCTCCCACCGCCGTCCACCGCGCGGGCCCGCCAGGCCCATCGCCGGCCCGCCCCGGGGCCGATCGCGCCGTTGCCTCCGCCGCCCCGCGCCCGTGCGCCTCCGAGCGTGCCGCCGCGTCCCCGCCGCCGGCACCGCCATCCGCCGTCCGAGTGCCGCCTTGCCGGGCCGCGTCTCCCGCTGGCGCCGCCCTCCTTCGGCCGCCCGCGCTGTCCGGCCCGCCTCCGCGCTGCCCTGCGCCGCCCGGCTCCCTGCCCGGCCGCCGCCGGCGCCGCCTTCCGCCGCGCCGCCACTGCGGCGTGAGCCCGCGCCGCCGGAGCTCCTCCGGTGAGCCCCGTCGCCCTCCGCCTCCAGCCATCTCCCTCCCCTTCTACTCTGGCGAGCCTGGCCCCGCCCGGTCCAGATCCAGATCCGGATCCTCACCCCCGAAATCCCCCAAGTCCCTGTTTTCCTATGATATGTGTGCATGTTCCTGAGGCTGTAACTTGCTGCATACTGCTCCGTTTCATGCGTGTAATGTGTCAAATTGTTCGTCTCAACGAGTAATTCATTTCATTCTATTGCATCATGTTCATTTGAGTTCATCTTGATGCCTGAATCATTATTGCAAGAGTGCATGTTGCTGTTGACCTGCTGAAACTGTTATAACATGCTCATTTGTCATTTTTGCCATGATTGATGTGTGCATCCTATGAGGTTGATGTCTACATGTGTTTTGATCTATGCCATGTCTTCTTTACAGAGGTGCTTACCATGTATTTTTTTGATCAATATGGTGACTAGCAAAAGCATGTAAACTAGGCCTCGTGATGTTGCTGATTTCAGTCCCTGTTCTGCTGTTATTTTTATGCCATGTAAACTTGATGCTACAGAGAGATCCATGCTTATCTTGAGATACTTCAGTAAGGATGTTTTGTACATATGGTTATGCTCTATCCATCCATGCCCCTGATTGCATTTATAGCTTGCTGTAGATTATTCATATCTTGCTCCAAAGTTGCTAAATGATGTTGCTGTCAGCCTGTTAACATGAAGTTCAATGTTGCCATGATTGTTGTTAGTGATCCATGCACCCTATGAACTTTCTCTTGACATGCTTGGCTCCACAAACATGTCTTCTTGCTGCTGGTTGCCTTGCCATGCCATGTATTGCTCTGTGATGAGTGGTTCAAGCTCACCAACATGCCTACTTATTGTTGTTCCTACCATGTATGAATGTGTCATATAACTTGCCATGTTTACATGGGTGCCATCATATTTTCTGATCCTTTTTGGCTCATGGTCAGTAAGGGACTTTTGTTCTATGAAATTAGTAGATTCATGCCATGCCTTTGTGTGCCATGTTAAGTTCCTGTAACATGTTGTTTGATAGCTCTAAACATTGCAACCTGATGTTATTTCCTGACAAGTCTGTAACTGTTATTATTTGCAATCTTTCCATGTGTGTTTGAGCATGTTCTAGTGATTTCTGGAGATAGCTCAGTGTTCATGTTTTGTTATGCTTTACCTGTACATCATGTCCATGCCTTTTGTTTTCACGTTGAGATGCTGTAGCTTGTTGTTTTGGTGCTTGCAATATGCCTAGTTGCTGTTTTGGACAACTTGTCCTTTAAACTTGTATTGAGTGTATGTGTTGAACCGTTGCTCCGTTTTGAGTGTGCTCTATATGAAACTTACTTAGAATTGCATGTAGTTTCATATTATCATGTTGCATCCTTGTTTTGAGGTGTTTGCTTGATGTTTGTATGCATTTTGCATCAATGCCATGTTTAACTTGTTTTGCTCATATCTTCTAAACCGTAGCTCCGAATTAAATGAAGGTTATATGTAACTTGACTAGAATCTCGTGTAGATCATCTTGGTGCATCTTAACTTGCTGTTTAACAACTTGAACATAAGGTTTATTCAGATCTGGACCAATTTCTAAATTTGCATATGAGGACTTACCAGAATTGTTATATGTTGTTTCCGGCCTCATTTAAACTTGCCTTGATGTGTTGCTCTTGTTTGCACCATCTCTTGCCATGAGTAGCTTCATGTAGCCTTGTCATGCATCATGCTTGTTGTGTATCATGCCTTGTTCATGTGTGGTGTGTTTACTATGTTGTGTGCTTCTTCTCAATAGTTCCTGTTTCATTGCGATCGTGAGGATTCGTTCGTCTACGCTTGGTTCGTCTTCGTGGCTTCATCCATTCGTCTTCTTCATGGACTCATTCTTCTTCCTTGCGGGATTTCATGCAAGATGACCGTTACCCTGGATCTCACTACTATCATTGCTATGCTAGTTGCTTCGTTCTTTCGGTATGCTGCGTTACCTATCTTTTGCTCCTCAAACCTCCCAAATTGCCATGAACCTCTAACCTTTGACACCCTTCCTAGCAAACCATTGCTTGGCTATGTTACCGCTTTGCTCAGCCCCTCTTATAGCGTTGTTAGTTGCAGGTGAAGTTGAAGATTGCTCCATGGTGGACATGATTTTGTTGGGATATCACAATATCTCTTATTTTAATTAATGCATCTATATACTTGGCAAAGGGTGGAAGGCTCGGCCTTATCCCTGGTGTTTTGTTCCACTCTTGCCGCCCTAGTTTCCGTCATACCGGTGTTATGTTCCCGGATTTTGCGTTCCTTACGCGGTTGGGTGATTTATCGGACCCCCTTGACAGTTCGCTTTGAATAAAACTCCTCCAGCAAGGCCCAACCTTGGTTTTACCATTTGCCTCACCACCACCTACTTTTCCCTTGGGAGTCGCGCTCTCGAGGGTCATCTTTATTATAGCCCCCCCGGGCCAGTGCTTGTCTAAGTGTTGGTCCGAACCAGAGCCACTTGCAGCACCACCTCGGGGAAACTTGAGGGTTGGTTTTAGTTATACGTAGTGTTCATCCGGTGTTGCCCTGAGAACGAGATATGTGCAGCTCCTATCAGGATTGTCGGCGCATCGGGCGGCTTTGCTGGTCTTGTTTTACCATTGTCGAAATGTCTTGTAAACCGGGATTCCGAGACTGATCGGGTCTTCCTGGGAGAAGGAATATCCTTCGTTGATCGCGAGAGCTTATCATGGGCTAAGTTGGGACACCCCTGCAGGGTTTAAACTTTCGAGAGCCGTGCCCACGGTTATGTGGCAGATGGGAATTTGTTAATGTCCGGTTGTAGATAACTTGACACCAGATCCGAATTAAAACGCATCAACCGTGTGTGTAGCCGTGATGGTCTCTTTTCGGCGGAGTCCGGGAAGTGAAAACGGTTTCTGGGTTATGATTGACGTAAGTAGGAGTTCAGGATCACCTCTTGATCATTACTAGTTGACGACCGTTCCTTTGCTTCTCTTCTCGCTCTTATTTGCGTATGTTAGCCACCATACATTGCTTAGTCGCTGCTGCAAGCTCACCACTTTACTCTTTCCTTTCCCTTTAAGCTTTGCTAGTCTTGATACCCATGGTAATGGGATTGCTGAGTCCTCGTGGCTCACAGATTACTACAACTACAGTTGCAGGTACAGATTTTTGCGATGATCATGACGCGAGAGCGATGATTGCTTGTTTTGGAGTTCTTCTTCTGCTTCTTCTTTGATCAGGGGATAGGTTCCAGGTCTGCAGCCTGGGCTAGCAGGGTGGATGTTGTTTGAGTTTCTGTTTGTGTTTCATCCGTAGTCGGATGGTGCTCTCATGTAAGATGATGTTGTATTCGTGTGGCATTGTATGCCTCTTGTATGTATCCCCATCTATTATGTAATGTTGATGTAATGATATCCACCTTGCAAAAGCGTTTCAATATGCGGGTCTATCCTTGGTGGGACCTTCGAGTTCCTTTTGGATAGGGTCGCATATTGGGCGTGACACTACTCGAGGACGAGCAGGAATTAAGCTGGGGGATGCTGATACGGAGCAGGAATTAAGCTGGGGGATGCTGATACGTCTCCAACGTATCTATAATTTTTTATTGTTCCATGTTGTTATATTATCATTCTTGGATGTTTTACAATCATTTTATATCATTTTTTGGTACTAACCTATTGACATAGTGCCAAGTGCTAGTTGCTGTTTTCTGCTTGTTTTTTCATCGCAGGAAATCAATACCAAACAGAGTCCAAACGCAGCGAAACTTTTTGTGGATTTTTTCTAGACCAGAAGACACAAGATGGGTCGAAGAAGTACCAGAGAGGTGCCCCGAGGGGGGCACAACCCACCAGGGCGCGCCTGGGGGCCCAGGCGCGACTAGGTGGGTTATGCCCACCTCGGTGGCTTCCCACACTGCCTCTTCGCTCTATAAATACCCCAATATTCCAGAAACCCTAGGGGAGTCAACAAAAATCAATTCCAGCCTCCGCAAGTTCCATAAACACCAAATCTGATCTAGACACCATCACGAAGGGGTTCATCATGTCGATTGGTGCCTCTCCGATGATGCGTGAGTAGTTCATTGTAGACCTACAGGTCCATAGTTAGTAGCTAGATGGCTTCCTCTCTCTCTTTTAATTCTCAATACAATGGTCTCTTGGAGATCCATATGATGTAACTCTTTTTGCAGTGTGTTTGTTGGGATCCGATGAACTTTGAGTTTATGATCAGATCTATGTTTTTATCCATGAAAGTTATTTGAGTCTTCTTTGATCTCTTATATGCATGATTGCTTATAGCCTCGTATTTCTTATCCGATATTTGGGTTTTGTTTGGCCAACTTGATCTATTTATCTTGCAATGGGAAGAGGTGCTTTGTGATGGGTTCGATCTCTCGGCGCTTGATCCCAGTGACAGAAGGGGAAACAACACGTATGTATCATTGCTATTAAGGATAACAAGATGGGGTCTATTTCTACATAAATAGATCTTGTCTACATCATGTCATCGTTCTTATTGCATTACTCCATTTTCCATTAACTTAATACACTAGATGCATGCTGGATAGCGGTCGATGTGTTGATTAATAGTAGTAGATGCAGGCAGGAGTTGGTCTACTATCTTGGATGTGATGCCTATATAATGATCATTTCCTGGATATCATCATGATTATATGAAGTTCTATCAATTGCCCAACATTAATTGTTTTTCCACCGTTTACTATTTTTCTCGAGAGAAGCCACTAGTGAAACCTACGGCCCCCGGGTCCCTTCTTTAATATATTTGCCTTCACATTTTATTTTCATTTTCTTTTATTTTCAGATATACTAAACCAAAAATACAAAAATACCTTGCTGCAATTTTTAGTAACTTATTTTATCTCATGTTCCCGCGAGATCTATTTATCCAATCTACTACAATTTTATCTATCTTTTTACCCGTGAGGGATTGACAGCCCCTCTCTTACGCGGGTTGCAAGGATTTGTTCTTTGTGTGTAGGATCTATTTACGTGGTATTGCGTGGTTCTCGTACTGGTTCGATAACCTTGGTCTCATCACTGAGCGAAATATCTACCGTTGCTGTGTTGCATCACCCCTTCCTCTTTGGGGAAATACCGATGTAGTTCAAGCAAACATCAAAAGGAATTTCTGGCGCCGTTGCCGGGGAGACTATCATGGTACGTACTAAGTCTGACAGTAAGAATAGGGGGTACATATGAGGAGGCGAGGCCCTATCTATGGCGAGGTTGTACACACGAGTTTACGAGTTCAGGCCCCTCTTGGAGGAGGTAAAAGCCCTACGTCTCGGTGCCCTGAGGCGGTCGACTGGAATATGGTTGTGTGTTACAAGGGGTGCGAGCCCTTGTCCCAGAGGAGAGGGGTGGCTTATATAGAGTGCGCCAGGAACCCAGCCCACCTCCGTTACAGGGGTTCAATGTACATTAAGACTAGGCATTACTGGTAATGCCAGCTATAAAGTGTATTTAATGATCTTAAAATACTACAGAGTGAAAGCCTGACCGTTGTCATCCTGAGTGGCTCTTGGTCTTCTGTAGGTCGAGTGGTTTCTTGTATAGTCGAATAGTTTCATCTTGGTCGAGTGAAATTAGGAGGGAGGGGTATCCGAGTGAGATGACTGGTCGAGTGGATTGCACTCAACGACTTCAATTATACTCTCTGCTGTTCTTTGAATGTCTTTGCTTCTAGGGTAGTGACCTTGGGTGGGGCGCATAGCTCATGCCTATGACCTTACCCCAGGTCTATGGCATCATCATTAGCCCCCGAATGGATTGAGGGCCGAGTGGAAAGAAGGTTGAAGTTGGTCCTGCCTTGACTCTTGTGCTTCACAAGTACCCATGCTTGATTGGGGGCTCATGCTGAAATTTCGGCTTCGTTTCAGTCGCCTTGATCGATTCACAAGTTGTCAAGTGGACTTATGCTAGCACTCGTTGAGTGTTGCTTCGATGCAAAATCTTCGGCGCGATTGGTTAATGCGGATCCCGGATCTCATGGGATTCAAAAATTTGGGGAAACGCGTGGGGCGGAGCGCGTCGTAGTAAGCGGGACAGACAGATAGGGGCGCCTCTATTTCTGCGCCACCTTTTTCGCCATGTACTCGGTGTGCGACTGTTGCGGGATTTGACAGGATTGCTCAGGCCCACGCGTCAGCCACTCGTAAGAAGGCCCTTAAAAGGCGTCGAGGCCGAGGCGACTTCCCTGTGCACCCTTATTCCCCTTCTTCCTCCTCTGCCTCTCCACCGCATCTTCCTCCTCCCTCGACGCCGCCGCTCCATCAGTGCGTGCCCGCCACTATGGTGAAGGACAAGACGACAGCGCTGGATGATGACCCACAAGTATGGGGGATCTATCGTAGTCCTTTCGATAAGTAAGAGTGTCGAACCCAACAAGGAGCAGAAGGATATGACAAGTGGTTCTCAGTAAGGTATTCTCTGCAAGCACTGAATATGTAGGTAACAAATAGTTTTGTAGTAAGATAATTTGTAATGGGTAACAAGCAGTGAAAGTAAATAAAGTGCAGCAAGCTGGCCCAATCCTTTTTTGTAGCAAAGGACAAGCGTGGACAATTTCTTATAATGAGAAAAGAGCTGGCGAGGACACATGGGAATTATCGTCAAGCTAGTTTTCATCACGCTCATATGATTCGCGTTCGGTACTTTGATAATTTGATATGTGGGTGGACCGGTGCTTGGGTATTGCCCTTACTTGGACAAGCATCCCACTTATGATTAACCCCTATTACAAGCATCTGCAACTACAAAAGAAGTATTAAGGTAAACCTAACCACAACATTAGACATATGGATCCAAATCAACCCCTTATGAAGCAACGCATAAACTAGGGTTTAAGCTTCTGTCACTCTAGCAACCCATCATCTACTTATTACTTCCCAATGCCTTCCTCTAGGCTCAAATAATGGTAAAGTGTCATGTAGTCGACGTTCACATAACACCACTAGAGGAGAGACAACATACATCTCATCAAAATATCGAACGAATACCAAATTCACATGATAACTAATAGCAAGACTTCACCCATGTCCTCAGGAACAAACGTAACTACTCACAAAGCACATTCATGTTCATAATTAGAGGAGTATTAATATGCATTAAGGATCTGAACATATGATCTTCCACCAAGTAAACAAATTAGCATCGACTACAAGGAGTAATCAACACTACTAGCAACCCACATGTACCAATTTGTGGTTTTGATACAAGATTGGATACAAGAGATGAACTAGGGTTTTGAGAGGAGATGGTGATGGTGAAGATGTTGATGGAGATTGACCCCCTCCCGATGAGAGGATCGTTCGTGATGACAATGGTGATGATTTCCCCCTCCCAGAGGGAAGTTTCCCCAGCAGAACAGCTCCGCCGGAGCCCTAGATTGGTTCCGCCAAGGTTCCGCCTCGTGGCGGCGGAGTTTCGTCCCGTAAGCTTGCCTCTGATTTTTTCCAGGGTAAAAGCCTTCATATAGCAGAAGATGGGCACCAGAGGGCCACCAGGGGGCCCAGGAGATAGGGGGTGCGCCCAGTAGGGGTGGGCGCGCCCCCACCCTCCTAGCTAGGGTGTGGGCCCCATCTGGTGTTTTCTTCTCTCAATAATTCTTATTAATTCAAAAAATAACTTCTGTGGAGTTTCAGGATTTTTGGAGCTGTGTAGAATAGGTTTCCAATATTTGCTCCTTTTCCAGCCAGAATTCCAGCTGCCGGCATCCCCCCTCTTCATGGTAAACCTTGTAAAATAAGATAGAATAGCCATAAGTATTGAGACATAATGTGTAATAACAGCCCATAATGCAATAAATATTGATATAAAAGCATGATGCAAAATGGACGTATCGACTCCCCCAAGCTTAGACCTTGTTTGTCCTCAGGCGGAAGCCAAAATCGAAAAATATGTCCACATGTTTAGAGATAGAGGTGTCGATAAAAATAAAATACGGACATGAGGGCATCATGATCATTCTTATAACAGCAACATATATATATATATTATCATATGATTTCTTATGCTCAAGTAACAATCGATTCACAATGTCAAGTATGGTTCATAAACTTCATTGGGAACTAACAAACTATAATCTCAGTCATTGAAGCAATTGCAATTTATCATAACATCAGAAAGAGTCAAGAATAGAGCTTTTCAGCAAGTCCACATACTCAACTATCATATAGTCTTCTACAATTGCTAACACTCACGCAATACTTGTGGTTATGGAGTTTTAATCGGACACTGAGAAAGATAGGGGCTTATAATGTTGCCTCCCAACGTATTCACCTTTGGGTGATGTCAACAATAATAATTCATGCTAAGTTACATCCAATTGGATATATATATATCAAGATCTTTCAAACATGAGGAGCTTGCCAAAGGATAAAATGAAAAAGGGAAAGGTGAAGATCACCTTGACTCAAGCATAAAGTAAAAACATAAAGTCAAAGATAGGCCCTTCGCAGAGGGAAGCAGAGGTTGTCATGTGCTTTTAGGGTTGGATGCACAAAATCTTAATGCAAAAGAACGTCACTTTATATTGCCACTTGTGATATGAACCTTTATTATGCAGTCCATCGCTTTTATTACTTCCATATCACACGATTGTATAAATCTTATTTTATCCGCACTAATAAGTCATACATATTTAGGGATCAATTTTTATTGCTTGCAACATGACAACTTACTTGAAGGATCTTGCTCAATCCATAGGTAGGTATGGTGGACTCTCATGGCAAAAACTGGGTTTAAGGATATTTGGAAGCACAAGTAGTATCTCTACTTGGTGCAAGGAATTTGGCTAGCATGAGGGGGAAAGGCAAGCTCAACATGTTGGGAAGATCAATGAAAATATACTTTAACTGAGATGTGAGAAAACATAAACCATTACGTTGTCTTCCTTGTCCAATATCAACTCTTTTAGCATGTCATACTTAATGAGTGCTCACAATCATAAAAGATGTCCAAGATAGTATATTTGTATGTGAAAACCTCTCTTTCCTTATTACTTCCTATTAATTGCAACGATGACCAAAACTACGTTTGTCAACTCTCAACAACTTTTATGCCTCGTATCTTTTATATGTGAAGTCATTACTATCCACAAGATCAATATGAACTCTCTTATTCTTTTTATTCTTTCTATTTCCTCAAGATCATAGCAAGATAGCAAAGCCCTTGACTCAACACTAATCTTTATCATAGAAAGCTCACAGACTCAATTACATAAAGAGATCACAAAGCAAAACTCAAAACTACTTCATACTAAAACTTCAATCTACAAGATGAAGATATTACTAAAAGGATCGAACTATGTACAACGGTAAAGATAGGAGTGTGATGGTGATACGATATCAGGGCACCTGCCCCAAGCTTGGCAGTTGCCAAGGGGAGTGCCCATACCCATGTAATTATGTCCTCGGAGGTGATGGAGGTGGTGATGATGATGGTGGATAATCGCAGATCGAATGTAAAATCTCCTCCAACTTGCGGATGATGCCCTTGAGTCCGACAATATGATCCTTCAACAAAATATTTTCCTGTGTGAGATACTCATTTTGTATGCGAGCTAACTCAATCATCTTGAAAGTTTCAATCTCAGTTGGAGTAAAGAGGTTAGGTAGAGGTTGAGGGATTTCTTCTTCTTCCACCGTCGGAGCTTGATCCTCCATGGCCTTCTTGATCCCTTCATCCTTGTTAATCTCCTCCGGTTCTTCTCTTTTCAGCTCTATCTTCAATAGCCAAGCATCCTTATCTTCATTGTTGAAGGAGGACGACGTCATGGTGCTCTAGATCTGTCAGAAAAATAGCTCGAAATGAAAACAAAGGATATTTGATGTAGGGTGGAACCCTATGTGGACGATCTTTCACATTTGGAGTGGATCCTACGGGAAAACACGAAGAACGTGCGGAAGAACACAAGGAAATCATGGGGAGGAACGAGGGAAAACACTCAACCAACAAGGAATCGGTCACACAAGTGCTATATCAAAGAACACAAAGAGATACACGAGATCCAAAGTCAACAAAGGTAAGGATACAAAGGAACCGTTCTTCTCAGTGAGGAGGCCTTGAAATCCACGAGGGGATCTTCCCACGAGGGGGTCTTGAATCCGATAGGATCTTCTCCGAGGAGGCCGCGGTCTCTCACGAGGAGGAGATCCGGTGGATGAGCGAAGCTCTATCTCTAATTGAGCTAAATCAACGCTACCCTAACTAGGAGGAGAGGGTGTCCTATTTATAGTCTTAGTGCAAAAGGGGCGAAGTGAAGGGGTACATGGGCTTCAGCCCGAAACTGTGCGCAGACAGGTACCGGACGTCCGCTGGGGCCCGGTCGTCCGGTGGCTCATGAGGGACCGGTCGTCCGGTGTCACCGGACGTCCGCTGGAAGCTCTCTGTGAAGGGGCGCCGGACGTCCGGAAGTTTCATACTTCCATTAATATTCGCTCTGTTGACAGGTGCCGGACGTCCGGTGTCTTTGGTCGTCCGCTCGCTGGAGAGTGGGGCCGGTCGTCCGGTGCAGGCCGGACGTCCGCTCGCTGGGGCCTGCGTTGGCTGGGTCTTCAGGCGCCGGTCGTCCGCCAAGGGCCGGACGTCCGCTCGCTGTGAGAGGCCGGTCGTCCGGTGTCGTCCGGACGTTCGCTCGCTGGAGCTTCTTCGGCAGCTCCTTCTCTTGGTCCTTGTACTTGGCGTCCTCGCTAGCTCGTCCATGGTCTTCCTCCTTGTTCCTGGTCATGCATAGCACACATATTTGAGGTAGTAACCATGTCTCACATGTGGGAAGTGAAGGTTCGGAGAGGAGCGAGTTCACCTTGTGTCCAATGGCGTATGTTCGAGGTCTCGTCGTATGTCCACTTGGGGTTTGGAGAGTAGTCGGAGTGTACGTGGGGATGAACGTGGGATGCTCCGCATCATCTCCCCCCCCTTGGGAAAGATCCGACGTCGGATCGTGATCCTCATCACCATGGAAACTGATGTCGTAGGCGGACTTGTAGTTGGACGAAGTTGAAGACATGGCGCCATCCGAGTAGTCCAAGGTGTCGCCGGAATGAGAGACATGCAAAAATAGCAAACACAAGAAACACTCGGAAATACAAAGGTTAGCGCACACAAAGTGTCCATCATGTAAGAATGAGTCTGTGCGGCAAGAATGGTCATGACAAAACACATGAAGCTTATCAAGATGATCTAGAATGAGATGCAAAGCATTCATGGGAGGAAATGCAATCATTGTGCACACAAATGTGTTGTAAATATGATCAATGCAACCACGATGCAAAATGATGTCATAGTGAGATGGTTTGTCAATAGCATGAATATGGCAATGGATGCTCAATATGTGTATGTTATCATGCAATTGATGGAAGGCAATGTGATCATTATGTATGAATATGCCATCAAGGAAGTGAACAACAAATTTGCTAAGGAAGTGAACAAGCTCATATATCATGGATGACATGGAAATAGATGCAACAAGACAAGCATAATGTGGGTCAATCCATGCATAGGGTGCAAACTTGTGGTGAGTATGATAAGTCCATCGAGCATGATATGTATGAGCACAATCAACAAATATGGAGGTGTTGGTGTACCAAATCTCGATGTCGAGGCATGAGTGGAGTTTCGAAGGTGTATCCAATAAGTGCGAGCGCTCCTCAATGTGAAGGTCCATAGAGCCAATCTCCAATGTTGCTCCTCCATCCAATAGATGTAACATGTAGACAACAAGAAGGAAGCAACAATGAAAGAGTGACCCATCCAATATGCGTATTTGAGGATGGCTCAAAGAGAAGGAGGTCACCTTTAGGGGTTTCTCAAGGATGATGGAGTCGCGCATCTTGTATGCCTTCACATAATCAATATGTCTCGTGATGTTACCGCCTTGTGAATCCTTCAAAACGAAAGAACATGACAAACACTCGGAAAAACAAATGAGGTTAGCGGAAGTGCAAAACCTATCATTCGTGTGGTAAGATACCCAACAAGTGTATGCATCATGCTCATCATAAGAAATGACAAGGGAGTATTGCATAGTATGGAGGCATATGATACGAGAACAACCAAATACAAGAGGCTCAATCAAACAATCATGCATCACAAGTAAGGTGTCCAAGTCTCCAAGTTCAATAAGCATAGTAGGTTGGCACTCAATACAAGGTGATATGAGAGATGCAACTAATGTAGACAAGAGGCAATGATCATGACAAATCAAGTGAGAGGCATGAACATATATGTCATCAACCCAAGAAAGCGAGTAATAGTGGAACATGGGTGATGCAACCAAGCAAGCAAACGTAGCAATCAAGTCAAGCAAGCTAGTAGTGCGAAGATGCAACGTACTAGGAGGAATCATGGCAAGCATGTCATTGGTGCAAATAGTGTGCATGAATAATTCACATGTCATAGCACAAGCATGAAAGCAAGATATGAGGAAAGTAGGTTCATGGAGTTGGCAAGAAGTCCTATGTAAATAGCAATGGAACATCATGACTCTCCCAACACAAGAATCAACAATAGTATGAGGCACATGATAAACATGGCAATAGCAACAAGGATCTCCTCCAAGCATGCAAATACACATAGAAGTATCATAATGGTGAATCATGGGTAGATGCAAGCAAGGGTCACAATTGCATGGCAAATGCATAGAAGCAAGTATAACATGCAAAGTGAACACGGGAAAATGAGCATAAGGTGACAAGTGGTAAATAGCCCATAGCCGTGTGAGAGCCAAGTAGAAGAGATGCGCGTAGTCCTTGCGCGAAGGGAACGGTGGTAAGGATAGTCCACGGGATCCCAAAGCATCATTGCTCTCAAGAGCTCGTTTCGTCAACTCTTGGGATTGAGAGGTTGACGAGTATACATGAGTACCTACACAAAACAAAGACAAAGGAAAAATTGTGTGTGCATGGTATATGTACACATCATCCATTATGATGCGCACGTGCTTGTGTCGGTTAGCACAAAATATCCAATGTTCAAATAAATGAGATGCGCGATATAGAAACATGTCATCCATCATGATAGGTTTTTTATTATGTATGGCATAATGGAGACTCAAATTGTGTAATGCATCCCGAGAAATATCTAGAGCATTGTTATTCATGGAATGCATATGGTGCAAGCAATCATGGAAATCATGCAAAGGATAGGATGAATCAAAATCTCCTAATATGCATGAGGAAGCTATGGGGATCTCCTCATGAGCATTAATGGAAACATCACATGGAGAATATTGACAACATCCAAAACAATGCATATTTGGAACAATGTGATCATGGCATGGCATAGTAGATGAATTGCACAAGTCATGTAAAGGAAGCATGGCAATATCATCACATGAAAAACAAATGCCAATAACCATGGGCTTGTCATCTATGCCATATGTGCAAATAGGATTTATCTTAATGGGGCATGCATAGTTACTATGTTGAGATTGTAATGATGCAATATGGGAGATCTCACTCATAGCATATGACAAGGTCAATGGATTTTCAAACATGAAGTGACCAATAGAATTTTCACATGATATCCTATGAAGCATAGCATCACAACTAGGCAACTCAACATGCTCATCATCATATTCATCATAAATTGGTAAGTCAAGGCATGGAGAAGTCTCACTAGCATGAAGCATGGCAATAGGTGGGTCAACATCATGGAAGCAATCTTTGTCAAGAGAGTCCACTAGTGGGACAAGAGAAGCACCATCACCTATGTTACCTTTGGAGCGTCGCTCATGTGTTGTAGGTGAGGTGTTGAAGATCAAGTCATGGTCATCGTCATCTTGATGGAACCATGTGGGGGGTGTATCATCGTCCACCATGGCCATCGTCGTCTCCAATGGAGGAATAGAATCATCAAGGATAGGTGTGTCGTCATGTAGGAGACCTAGCACCAAAGAAGAAAACACACTAGGAGTAGAGGGTAAGTCGTTAGAAATCATAGTGGCCTCACATGCCTTGTCAACTACCTCACTCTCTAAGTGTTGTGGCTCACTCACTCCCTCAAGGATGCTCTCACTCATATGGTTGGTGGAGTCACTCAAATGGCTCTCAACCTCACATAGGATGTGTGGCATGCTCTCATGTGTGGGGCTAGTGGTGGTCACACTCATCCTCTCATAGGAAATGCTCTCAATATCACGTATGGTGGATTCACTCATGTCACTCATGTGGTGGTGGCTCTCCTCACGTGGCACTTGGGGCATCTCGACATATGTGGATGTCGGAGAGATGTAGGTGCAAATGTCTCCATGCGCGGTCGCGTAGCTTGACTCGGAGTAGGAGTCCAATATGGGTGCCGTCTTCATGTTTTTGAAGAGGTTCGCACTCGTCGTCATAGTCGAAGGGGATGGCCCTTGCTCGACCGTCTTGTCACCGTCTTGGTGTTGGAGGCCCATATGATGTGGCACCTCGTAGCTCGTCTCCATGACCGAAGGGAATTTCCCATGCTCGGCCATCTTCCTTGGGGGGCTTCCGAAGATGGAAGTGTCACACTCACTTGTAGGTGGCCGCCTTGTACTTGATGAAGTCGATGTAGGCGTACTCGTGGGAAGTAGGCGAAGATGCCGTACGTCCAAAGGCGAAGATGCCTTGAGAACACTTGGCGAAGATGCCGAAGTGGTTGATGTAGCCGTAGCGCCGTCTTGGTGGTGGTCGTCTCGTGGTCTTCTTTTATGCTCATGAAGCTTCGACTTGGCGTGTTGGGACTTGTGCATTTGCGCTTGTGGAGCATCTTCATGATGATGGTGTCGTTGTCGTGCTTGAGCTCCTTGGCGTTCGTCATCGTCGTGCACATGATGCTTGGAGGTGACTTGCCCTTCATGACGATGTTGATCACGAACGTGATGGTGGTCGCCATGTAGATGTTGACTTGGACGACTTGCGCTTGCATCTTTTTCGCGCTCCGAAGACTTGTGGCTTGAATGTCGCCGCCTTGAAGATGATGAAGGGGAAGTAGACTTGAGCAAGGTCCGAATCTCCTCCATCCTTGCATCTTGCTCCTCTTTATGTGTGGCAAGCTTCTTGTCGATGTAGTCCCTTCTCCTTGCTTCAGAGTGATGAATGTCGATGGAGATGTTCTCGATGCGCTCTCGCAATCTTGATTGTGCGCCTTGCACTTGTCGTTGTAGATCGAAGATAGACGCTTTGGAGATGTAGTTGTTCACGCCGTCGTTGTTGTCGTAGACCGGAGAGGAAATGCCTTGCCTATCCATCACAAAACTCGAGCAAATATGAGTGGGAGAAAGAGAAGAACTTATACCAATGTACCTTGACCGAAGTTGAAAATGAATCAAGTTCACTCAAATGCGGACAATGAAATAGCACTATTGGTACCAATTCTTGTCGGTTCTCACACCTACACAAGTAAAGCTTTGGGTGGAGATCGGTGAGGATAGTGGCACAAACATTTAATGCAAAATGTTAGCAAGAGTCAATAATGTTGAAAGAGATTCACAAATTTGCAAGTGAAACAAATGGACCAATAGCAAACAATGGCACACGGATAGATAAATGGGGTCGTGCAACCAAGGAATGAGCACAAAATGTGGAATCCACAGAAAACGCTCGTGTTTCACAACTCAAGAGAGACGCTAGCACGATTGCTCAATTGGCGGATATGACACTTGTGCACAACCTATAAGATGCAAAATGGATAAACCTCTATCCCAAGTATGCTATGTATGTATGGTTCCTAGTGTTTCTCTCAAGATGATCCAAGATGATCGGATATGACAATCTTATATGCAATGTGGTATGATGCTATGGCACTTGATTACAAGCTTCTTTGCTCTCTTTCTTTTGCTTAAAAGCTTTATTTATCTCTTTTTTTTCTTCTATGGCCACTTTTGCACAATGCACAAACCAAGATAACAATTGTGTATATGCGGGAACAAACTTGAGACACAATGGATGATATGATACCAAGATTATATTGTATGGTATGTAATGGAAGGTATGGATCACTAATGTGCACAAGTAACGTTGCCGGCAGTACTCAAATGGCTAGTCTCGATAGGCAAGTAACGCAAAATGGGCTAGGGGTTAACAATGCAATTGCAAGGGCAATATACAATGGTGTCGTCGAGGTTACCGTCCTTTGCGATGATGAGTGGCGGTGTTCTTGATGTAGATACCAAGATGATGAAGACTCGTCCCTAAGTAGCCGAAACACCTTAGGAAACAGAAAAACCGCGAACTCAAAATCTCAAATGACAAATGTCAAATGGTGGTAGCGGTAAAGCGATGGTGGTTTGCACTCGGCAATGCGGAAGTGGAATGATGGGCTATACACGTGTCGGAGTTGAAGTTGCCGTCCCTAAGTAGCCGAAACACCTTAGGAGACACAAGCCACAACTCAAAAAGCTCAAACAACTATTGGGTTAAGTTGGGGGTGGCGAAATGTATGGTGGGTAAGCCTATGCGGAAGAGGTGGTGGTGGTTGATGAACAAGCAATTGTCCCTAAGTAGCCGAAACACCTTAGGAGACTCGAATCACTACTCAAGCAACCACTAATGCTATGGCAAGCAAAATGGGTTAGGTTGCGGAAGTCGGTGGTGGTTATGCGGATGATATGGTGGAGGGCCTAGGCAAAGATGCCAAAATTCACAAAATTTGATGGAGTCAAATGATGTTGGTGGTATTTTTGTTGGAAGGGTGATGTCAAGAGCTTCAAAACGAGCTAAAGAACGTCAAAATCGGAGTTTGGATGAATTAGTTATGGCCGAAACAAGAATCAGCCGAAGTCTGAAACTACAGGTAGCAGACGTCCGGAAATGGACGGATGTCCGGTGGCCGGACGTCCGGTGAGCTCGGAAATCCGCTAATTTCGTTCTGGAATGGGATGCCGGACGTCCGGTAAGTAGCGGATGTCCGGTGGTTCCTGGGGCTCCGGACGTCCGGTAAAGTGGCGGTCGTCCGGTGGGTCGGGGTCAACGCGGGATTTGAGCTCCGGGACGCGATTTTGGGCGGAAAATGGAGATTTTGGGGTCAAAATTCACGGGATTTCGTGGATGAAAGATGGGGAAACTTGGGGAAATGCTAGATCCACTTGAAACCAAGCAAATCCATGGATCAAAATCAACAAAACATCATCAAACCAACAAATCACAAAAAAAATTTGGGGGCTCTTTTTGGTGGGGATTTTCGGATTTAGGCAAGAACACACAAAATCAAGCTAGAAAAAGAGGGGTAGGGGCTCCAAAAACGTGATCAACATGGCTCTTGATACCAAGATGATGTAGGATGGAACCCTATGTGGACGATCTTTCACGTTTGGAGTGGATCCTACGGGAAAACACGAAGAACGCGCGGAAGAACACGAGGAAATCACGGGGAGGAACGAGGGAAAACACTCAACCAACAAGGAATCGGTCACACAAGTGCTAGATCAAAGAACACAAAGAGATACACGAGATCCAAAGTCAACAAAGGTAAGGATACAAAGCAACCGTTCTTCTCCGTGAGGAGGCCTTGAAATCCACGAGGGGATCTTCCCACGAGGGGGTCTTGAATCCGATAGGATCTTCTCCGAGGAGGCCGCGGTCTCTCACGAGGAGGAGATCCGGTGGATGAGCGAAGCTCTATCTCTAATTGAGCTAAATCAACGCTACCCTAACTAGGAGGAGAGGGTGTCCTATTTATAGTCTTAGTGCAAAAGGGGCGAAGTGAAAGGGTACATGGGCATCGGCCCGAAACTGTGCGCAGACAGGTACCGGACGTCCGCTGGGGCCCGGTCGTCTGGTGGCTCATGAGGGACCGGTCGTCCAGTGTCACCGGACGTCCACTGGAAGTTCTCTGTGAAGGGGCGCCGGACGTCCGGAAGTTTCATACTTCCGTTACTATTCGCTCTGTTGACAGGTGCCGGACATCTGGTGTCTTCGGTCGTCCGCTCGCTGGAGAGTGGGGCCGGTCGTCCGGTGCGGGCCGGACGTCCGCTCGCTGGGGCATGCGTTGGCTGGGTCTTCAGGCGCCGATCGTCCTCCAAGGGCCGGACGTCCGCTCGCTGTGAGAGGCCGGTCCTCCGGTGTCGTCCGGACGTCCGCTCGCTGGAGCTTCTTCGGCAGCTCCTTCTCTTGGTCCTTGTACTTGGCGTCCTCGCTAGCTCGTCCATGGTCTTCCTCCTTGTTCCTGGTCATGCATAGCACACATATTTGAGGTAGTAAACATGTCTCACATGTGGGAAGTGAAGGTTCGGAGAGGAGCGAGTCCACCTTGTGTCCAATGGCGTATGTTCGAGGTCTCGTCGTATGTCCACTTGGGGTTTGGAGAGTAGTCGGAGTGTACATGGGGATGAACGTGGGATGCTCCACATCAACATTTGCGTGATACGGTGGTCAAAACCTTCGGGATATTATGTAATGAATTTTTACCGACCAAAATACGCAACGTGCAAGAAAACGGAGTCCGGGAGGCACACGAGGTGGCCACGAGACAGGGGGCGCGCCCAGGAAGGGTGGGCGCGCCCTCCACCCTCGTGGAGGCCTCGTGTTCTTCCCGGATTACTTCTTGCTTTCCAAAATTCTTAAATATTCCAAAACGGAGGAAAATTGCCATTAGAATTGTTTTCGAGTCGGTTTACTTACCGTACCACATACCTATTCCTTTTTGGAGTCTGAAACGTTCTGCAAAGTGTTCCTTATGTATTTCTCTGGTGTTACGGTCTCAATAATATTAGTTTCAACATTGATAGGATTACCTAAGATATAATGTTTGATTCTTTGACCGTTCACCACCCTCAGACTTGTGCCTTCGAAGTTGTTGATTTTTATGGCACCAGAACGGTAGACCTCCTCGCTAATGTAAGGACCTTCCCATTTAGAGAGAAGCTTTCCTGCAAAAAATCTTAAACGAGAGTTGAATAACAACACATAATCACCAACGTTAAAGTCACGCTTTTGTATCCTTTTGTCATGCCATCTTTTAACTTTTTCTTTGAATAGTTTGGCATTCTCATAGGCTTGAGTTCTCCATTCATCAAGTGAGCTAATATCAAATAACCTCTTCTCACCGGCAAGTTTGAAGTCATAGTTGAGCTCTTTAATAGCCCAATATGCTTTATGTTCAAGTTCAAGAGGTAAGTGACAAGCTTTTCCATAAACCATCTTATACGGAGACATACCCATAGGATTTTTATACGCGGTTCTATAGGCCCATAATGCATCATCAAGTTTCTTGGACCAATTCTTTCTAGATCTATTCACAGTCTTTTGCAAAATTAATTTGAGCTCTCTATTGCTCAACTCTACTTGACCACTAGACGACGGGTGATAAGGAGATGCAATTCTATGATTAACATCATACTTAGCAAGCATCTTACGGAAAGCACCATGAATAAAATGTGAACCACCATTAGTCATAAGATATCTAGGGACTCCAAACCTCGGAAAAATAACTTCTTTAAGCATCTTAATAGAGGTGTTATGATCAGCACTACTAGTTAGAATAGCTTCTACCCACTTAATAACGTAATCAACAGCAACTAAAATATGTGTATATCCATTAGAGGTAGGAAAAGGTCCCATATAATCAAAGCCCCAAACATCAAATGGTTCAATAACAATAGAATAATTCATAGGCATTTCTTGACGTCTACTAATATTACCAATTCTTTGACATTCATCACAAGACAAGACAATCTTACAAGCATCTTTGAAGAGAGTAGGCCAATAAAAACTGGTTTGCAATACCTTACGTGCAGTTCTATCTCCAGCGTGGTGTCCTCCATATGGTTCGGAGTGACACTTGCATAGGATCTATTCCTGTTCATGCTCAGGTACACAACGTCTAATAACACCATCTACTCCTTCTTTCTAAAGGTGTGGGTCATCCCAGAAGTAATGTCTTAAATCATAAAAGAACCTTTTCTTTTGCTGGTATGTGAAACTAGGTGGTATAAATTTAGCAACAATATAATTAGCATAATCAGCATACCAAGGAGCAGTACGAGAAGCATTAATGACCGCTAATTGTTCATCAGGAAAGCTATCATCAATAGGTAGTGGGTCATCAAGAACATTCTCTAACCTAGACAAGTTGTCTGCAACGAGGTTCTCAGCTCCCTTTCTATCAATAATATGCAAATCAAATTCTTGGAGCAAGAGAACCCATCTAATAAGTCTAGGTTTAGCATCTTTCTTTTCCATAAGATATTAAATAGCAGCATGATCAGTGTGAATAGTAACTTTAGAATCAACAATATAAGGTCTAAACTTATCACATGCAAATACGACTACTAAAACTCTTTTTCAGTAGTAGCATAATTTCTCTGGGCAGTATCAAGAGTTTTACTAGCATACTGGATAACATTCAATTTCTTATCAACCCTTTGCCCTAGAACAGCACCTACAGCATAATCACTAGCATCACACATAATTTCAAAGGGTAAATTCCAATCAGGTGGCTGAACAACAGGTGCAGTGATCAAAGCTTTCTTCAGTATTTGAAATGCTTCTACACAATCATCATCAAAGACAAAAGGAATATCTTTTAGTAATAAGTTAGTCAGAGGCCTAGAGATTTTAGAGAAGTCCTTAATGAACCTCCTATAAAAATCGGCATGACCAAGGAAACTTCTTATAGCTTTTATGTCCTTGGGACATGGCATCTTTTCAATAGCATCAACTTTAGCTTTATCAACTTCAATACCTCTATCAGAAATCTCATGCCCCAAGACAATGCCTTCATTGACCATAAAGTGGCACTTTTCCCAATTCAATATGAGACTAGTGTCTTCACATCTCTGCAAAACTCGATCAAGGTTGCTCAAGCAATCATCAAAAAAGGATGCATAAACGGAGAAATTATCCATGAATACCTCACAAATCTGTTCACAAAAGTCAGAGAATATAGCCATCATACATCTTTGAAAGGTAGCAGGTGCATTACATAAACCAAAAGGCATACGTCTATAAGAAAAAGTACCGAAAGGGCAAGTAAAAGTAGTTTTTGATTGATCCTCCGCTGACACAGGTATTTGAGAGAAACCAGAATAACCATCTAGAAAGCAGAAATGTGTGTGTTTGGATAGTCTTTCTAGCATTTGATCAATAAAAGGTAAAGGGTAATGATCTTTCTTAGTAGCTTTATTTAATTTACGGAAATGAATTACCATCCTATAACCTGTGATAATTCTTTGCGGGATCAATTCATGTTTATCATTAGGAACGACAGTAATACCTCCCTTTTTAGGAACACAATGGACAAGAGTTACCCATTCACTATCAGCAACGGGATAAATTATACCTGCCTCAAGGAGCTTTAGTATCTCCTTTCTCACCACTTCCTTCATCTTAGGATTTAATCGTCGTTGAGGATCTCTAACTGGTTTGGCATCTTTCTCCACTTTAATTTTGTGTTGGCATAATGTGGGACTAATGCCCTTAAGATCATCTAGAGTATATCCAATAGCAGCACGGTGCTTCTTCAGAGTTTTCAATAATCTTTCTTCTTCTTAATCTGAAAGGTTAGCACTAATAATAACAAGATATATTTTCTTTTCATCAAGATAAGCATACTTAAGATTATCAGGTAATGGTTTGAGCTCAAACACGGGATCACCCTTGGGTGGAGGGGGATCCCCTAGGATTTCAACAGGCAAGTTGTGTTTCAGAATAGGACCCTGTTGAAGGAACACTTCATCTATTTCCCTTCTTTCATTCATAAACATATCATTTTCATGGCCTAGCAAATATTGTTCTAACGGATCAGTAGGAGGCACGGCAATAGAAGTGAGACCAATAATCTCATCCTTACTAGGTGATTCTTTATCACGGGGTTGTCTACAAAAATTAGCAAAATTAAACTCATGAGACATATCCCCTAAGACAATTGTAACAACATCCTTTTTGCAATCAATCCTAGCATTAACATTATTCAAGAAGGGTCTACCAAAAATAATGGGACAAAAGTCATCTTGTGGGGAACCAAGAACAAGAAAATCAGCAGGATATTTAACCTTCCCACAAAAGACTTCAACATCTCTAACTATCCCTACTGGCTTAATGGTGTCCCTATTGGCAAGCTTAATAGTAACATCAATATCTTCTATTTCAGCGGGTGCAATATCATGCATAATTTCTTTATATAAGTCATAGGGTATTGCACTAGCACCAGCACCCATATCACATAAGCCATGATAACAATGATCTCCTATTTTAACAGAAATAACAGGCATGCCTACAACAGGTCTATGTATCTTAGCATTTGGTCTAGCAATATTAGCAGCCTGTTCACAAAAGTAAATAACACGCCCATCTAAATTATCATCCAAGAGATCTTTAACCATAGCAATACCAGGTTCAACTTTGATTTGCTCAGGAGGTGTATAAGTTCTAGTATTACTCTTATGAACAACAATTGAAGCTTTAGCATGATCCTTCATCCTAACAGGAAAAGGTGGTTTCTCAACATAACTAGTAGGGACAATAGGATCATTATATGTGGCAGTCTTTTCTTCAACTGTAATAGGTGCAACTACTTTTACTTCAACGGGAGGATTATATTTAAACCACTTCTCCTTAGGGAGATCAACGTGAGTAGCAAAAGATTCACAAAAAGCAGCTACTATCTCAGAGTCAGGTCCATACTTAGCGCTAAATCCACGAAAAGCATCGATATCCATAAAAGATTTAACACAATCAAACTTAGGTGTTATACCTGACTCCTTACCATCGTCGGAACCCCAATCTTCAGAGTTGCATTTAATTCTTTCCAATAAATCCCACTTGAATTCATTAGTCTTCAGCAATAAGAAACAACACAGGAAGTATCGAGCATGGTGCGATCATTGGAAGAAAGCCGAGCATAATTTTTTTGAATAATCATTTCTCTTGAGATCTACATGATTGGGGCATGAATATAACATTGACTTAAGCCTCCCCCAAGCTTGAGCGATGCTTTCTCCTTCGTGAGGCCAGAAATTATATATGTAATTACGATCACGATGAACAAGATTTATAGGATAGAACTTCTGGTGAAATTCCAACTTCAATCGTTTATAATTCCAAGATCCCGTATCATCACATAGCCTATAGCATGTCAATGCATCTCCCTTCAAAGATAAAGGTAAGACCTTCCTTTTGACAACATCATCGGGAATACCTGCAAGCTTAAATAATCCACAAACTTCATCCACAAAGATAAGGTGTAAATCGGGATGCAATGTTCCATCTCCTGCAAACGGATTAGCTAGAAGTTTCTCTATCATACCCGAAGGAATCTCAAAGTAAATATTTTCAGTAGGTTCAGTAGGTTGAGGAGCAAATCCTTGCTCTACTGGTCGGGGTGAAGATACCCCTAACAAGTGATAGAAAATTTCAGCACACTATATAAATGTTTCCTTACCAAGTTCCACTCACCAAAGGCGCTACACTCCCCGGCAACATCGCTAGAAAAGAGTCTTGATGACCCACAAGTATAGGGGATCTATCATAGTCCTTTCAATAAGTAAGAGTGTCGAACCCAACGAGGAGCAGAAGGAAATGACAAGCGGTTCTCAGTAAGATATTCTCTGCAAGCACTGAAATTGTAGGTAACATATAGTTTTGTAATGAGATAATTTGTAACGGGTAACAAGCAGTGAAAGTAAATAAAGTGCAGCAAGGTGGCCCAATCCTTTTTGTAGCAAAGGACAAGCCTGGACAATTTCTTATAATGAGAAAAGAGCTCCCGAGGACACATGGGAATTATCGTCAAGCTAGTTTTCATGACGCTCATATGATTCACGTTCGGTACTTTAATAATTTGATATGTGGGTGGACCGGTGCTTGGGTACTGCCCTTACTTGGACAAGCATCCCACTTATGATTAACCACTATTGCAAGCATCCACAACTACAAAAGAAGTATTAAGGTAAACCTAACCACATCATTAGACATATGGATCCAAATCAGCCCCTTACGAAGCAACGCATAAACTAGGGTTTAAGCTTCTGTCACTCTAGCAACCCATCATCTACTTATTACTTCCCAATGCCTTCCACCAGTCCCAAATAATGGTGAAGTGTCATGTAGTCGACGTTCACATAACACCACTAGAGGAGAGACAACATACATCTCATCAAAATATCGAACGAATACCAAATTCACATGACCACTAATAACAAGACTTCACCCATGTCCTCAGGAAAAAATATAACTACTCACAAAGCATATTCATGTTCATAATCAGAGGAGTATTAATATGCATTAAGGATCTGAACATATGATCTTCCACCAAGTAAACCAATTAGCATCAACTACAAGGAGTAATCAACACTACTAGCAACCCACAGGTACCAATTTGTGGTTTTGATACAAGATTGGATACAAGAGATTAACTAGGGTTTTGAGAGGAGATGGTGCTGGTGAAGATGTTGATGGAGATTGACCCCCTCCCGATGAGAGGATCGTTGGTGATGATGATGGTGATGATTTCCCCCTCCTGGAGGGAAGTTTCCCCAGCAGAATAGCTCCGCCGGAGCCCTAGATTGGTTCCGCCAAGGTTCCGCCTCGTGGCGGCGGAGTTTCGTCCCGTAAGCTTGCCTCTGATTTTTTCCAGGGTAAAGGCCTTCATATAGCAGAAGATGTGCACCAGAGGGCCACCAGGGGGCCTAGGAGACAGGGGCGCGCCCAGTAGGGGTGGGTGCGCCCCCCCTCCTGGCCAGGGTGTGGGCCCCCTCTGGTGTTTTCTTTGCTCAATAATTCTTATTAATTCCAAAAATGACTTCCGTGGAGTTTCAGGATTTTTGGAGCTGTGTAGAATAGGTTTCCAATATTTGCTCCTTTTCCAGCTATAATTCCAGGTGCCGGCATCCCCCTCTTCATGGTAATCCTTGTAAAATAAGAGAGAACAACCATAAGTATTGAGACATAATGTGTAATAACAGCCCATAATGCAATAAATATTGATATAAAAGCATGATGCAAAATGGACGTATCACGGGAGCGCGCAAAAAAGGCGACGCGGACGATGAAAGGCAAGAAGATGAATTGGGGGTCTTCTTCGAGGTCTTCGCTGCCACCGGGTTGGATCCAGGGAGATTGGATCCAATCTTCGCTCCGACTAGAGGACCTGGAAGAGCTGGCCGCCTCCGGTTTGATCGCTGTCGGGGCCGCGAGGCTGCCGGAGGGGGAGACAGAGCCTCAACCGCGGTCGGGTGAGTGTGTCCTTCTTGTTACCCACGTCGACCGTGGCTTCTCCCTTCCTCCGCATAATTTTTTTCAGGGCTTCTTGAACTTTTTCGGTGCTCAGCTTCACCACTTCTCTCCCAACACCATCACGTACCTCGCCGCGTTTGTGTCCATGTGTGAGAACTTCTTGGGTTGTCGACTGCACTGGGGTCTCTTCAAACACATCTTCACAATCCGCTCCCAGACCGTGAAAATGGCAAATTCGAGTGACGAGAGGACGCACGTGATCCAGATTTGCGGGGGTCTTGGGATCCAGATCAGGAAGAGGAGCGCTTTCCCTCCCATGACACTTCTCGAGTCAGTCGGGGGCTGACAGTCGACCTGGTTCTATTGCCAGGATATTGCGACTCCTGGTCAGTCGAGTAGTCTTCCCCTTTTTCCCTAGATCGTGCCAAGCAACCTTCTTCACTCACGGTGACCGCAGCGAAGAGAATGGAAACAAACATGTTGGTCGAGAGGGTAGTTCAGTTGGTCCGTTAGGGTGTAACTGGCATGGATTTGTTGGAGGTGTTTCTCACTCGAGTATCCAGCCGCTCCAAGCTCGTGACCACTCGATGTGGATGTACTCGGGTGCCAATGACATCGCTCGGGTTCACCCAGAGGAGGTTACGGATGAGACGGTGGCCCTGTGGCTGAAGGGCATTACCGAGAACAAAGATAACCCCAGGGGAGCTGGGAGAGTCGATCCATTCGACACTGACAACTAGCCGGACAAGGGCTGATCCCTGCTTCCGAGTGTACTTCAATCTATCTTGTAACTGTTTCTGAATCCGACTGATGTTTGATTAACTTCTTGTCTTGCAGATTTATACTGAGATGTACTCAATGCCCAATGGTGAAAAAGCCAAGGAGCAAGACCAGGAGGGAGCGGATAGCGCCAAAGAAAGCGGTGAGTGGCAATCCCCAGACGATGATGATGAGGAAGAGAGTGAAGAGTCGGACGAGAAGAGGAAGTCGGCACACCACCTCGCACAGAGCGTCGATCCAAGCAGTTCCATGATCCGGCGGTTGAGCGTGGCAAGACTGTGGCTCTGAGTACACAAGCACATAAGCACACTCGAAGTTCGACTCTGGAGCCGACAGAGAAGGTCGCCAAGCAGCCCAAGGTCGCCCCTTCGAAGTCCCGGAAGGCCTTGCGCAAGATCAAGATGGACGTTCCTGTTGCTTCTACGTGAGTGCTCAATCTTTTTGTGTTTTTTTCTACCGACTCATACTTCTGCTCTGACCGAATGGATTATGAACTTTTCAGTGCCGTGACTTCCGCGGCTTCCATGGATATTGACAAGGCCGCGGGTGATGAGGAGGCTGATGACGCGGCTACTTCCAAAGCTGGTATGCTCTTGCCATCTTAATTTTGTTTTTGTCGACAGGATTATTTGTCGATTGTACCCTTATGGTGCCTTGTGTTGCAGCCCCGCGAGACATCGTTGAGCTTCCGAATGATGAGGAAGAGGTGCCTCTGAAAGAGACAAGAAGGAGGGGCAGGGCCTCAAGCGGGAGGACGACCGAGGGTCAGGTGGCTCAGTCGATATCGGCACCAGAGACGGTGGTCCAGCGATCCGGAGATCGTCTCGGGCCAATGTTACTTTTGCCAATCCATTGTCGACTGACCGTCCTTCGGCGTCGACTGCTCAGGTCTTTGCCGCGCCCGCACAACTCCATGCTTCAGATCCTGTGACCGCTCTGACTGTACTGCCGTGATTGCTCTTTGCTGCATACCACACTCCAGATGACCCGCCGAGTGCCGCCAGGGAAGCTCTTCTCCAAGCAAACCTTGTGATGGAATGGATGAAGATGGTGCACGAGGCCAGTCAGGTTGCCTATAATGCCAGCACCGCTCTGTAGGTTAATGCCAAGGTCAGTTGGTTTCCGACTGGTCTCTTGATTAGTGGTAGTTGCGACTGTTGCTTCATTGTCCGTAAGGTGTCCTTGGATAAGCGTTTTGGAACCTTTTATGTGCATCTACCATGGGTTTGCATTTCACATCCAATCACCCACTGGGTGTTCTGACTTAGTGTTGAATAGTTCTTCCACTTGAGTCGACCAGGTTGAGTCGAGTGTTTTTCTGAACCAGTGGGGGCACGCACAGTGCACCCACTGGGTGTAGTCCCCGAGACCGTGGTCGACTGCTGGTAGTCGATTGGGGTCTGAGAATCTCTTTTTTTTACTCATGCTGGGCAGACCATGCCGAGTGGAAAACCGGACCAGTGGGGGCATGCCAAGTGCACCCACTGGGTGTAGTCCCTGAGACTACTGTTGAATGTTTGATTCGACGGTTGTGTTAGAGAAATTTTCACTGTGATTGACTTTTGTTTCCGTCGACTGACATATCTTATTTGACTGCAGCAATCTTGTCATCTTGGAGCTCAATTTGCTGAACTGGAGAAGAAGCAGATCAGCCTCAACTTTGATCTGGAGCTGGCCAAGAAGAATCTCAAGAAGGCCCAGGACGAAGCAGCTACCATGGGAGGTAACAATTCATTGACTGCCTTCCTTATGACTCTCTCTTTTTTAGTCTCTTGAACCGAGTGATTCCACTCGAACAAATGTGCGTAGTGAAAGCCGTCAACTCCAAGCACGTCTGAAGAATGTTATTTCTTTAGAGAAAATGAAGCAGGATCCGGAGAAGAAGGATCAAGACCTTGCTGCAGCTCAGAAGGAGGCGCGGGAGAAAACGACACTTGCTGACAAGAAGCTGGCCTCATTCAACAAGTTGGAAGAGGAGAACTCCAAGTTGAAGACTGCCGTTACCGAAGCTAACCAGGAGGTTGCGCGGCTAAATAAGGACAAGGAAAGCTTGACTGACAACGTTGGAAGTCTCAAGGCCAAGAAGGGTGAATTGGAGGCTTATCTGGGACAGCTCGCTGAGAAGCTGGTCTTGAAGCTTGAAGGTATTTCCTTTTGTTCAACTGATTTGTCGCTGTCGACTAACACGTCTCGTTAAACTGACGACTCACCGCTTTTCTGACTGTGCAGAACTTTGTCAAGACTTCGAGGTAGAGACTGGGCAGGTCGAGACATGTCTTGACCCCATAAACTCTCCTGTCAAAGATGACATTGTGATGGGTGTGCTGCGATTGGAGTCTAGTCTGGACAGTGCTGTGGATTATCTTGCTCGTCTGAAGGTGGCAATGTCGTGGATCGACGCTGAACTCTGCCTCAAGCGGAACTCCCAAAAGATCTCGAGTCTCTGATGACCCGACTGAACCAAATCCCTGGTCGAGTGCAGGAATGGAAGAAGTCATCTGCATGTTGTGGCACCGATGTTGCTCTGTCGTTGGTCTGAGTCCACTGCAAGGATGTCAGAGAAGACAAGCTGGCGACTCTCAAGGTTGCCAGCACTAAGAAGCTCAGCTTCCAGTCCTTCATGGACACCTTCGTTAATGCCGCCACTCGTATCATAGACAACATCGACCTTGACAGCTTTGTTGATCCAGCAAGTCCTCCCCCTGCCGAGTGAACAAACATTATGCTCCACCTTTATTCGCCTCAGAATGCCGAGTGATTATGTAACAGTTAAACTCTTTCAGGCTTGATGCCTGAGTACTTCTGCCCGTTGTGGTTCTAAACTTTTGCGGGATTTATCTGAACTTGGTTTTCCTTGAATACGATGGCTTTGCCTTTATCGCTTTTGAATGTCTTTAGATTCTAAGTGAAACTTGATCTTTTCACCTTTTGTCGAGTGGCTCTGACGATGTGTTCAATCGACACCTCGTCGTCCTCGCAGATCGGGATGGAGCGTACATTGTACTTGTGACGTAGCTCTAATGCTGTGTTCAGTCGACACCTCGTCCTCCTTGTGGATCGAGATGGAGCGTATGTTGTACTTGTGATGCAGCTCTGACATTGTGTTCAGTCGACACCTCATCATCCTTGCGGATCGAGATGGAGCGCACGTTGTACTTGTGATGTAGCTCAGAGGATCTTTGTGACTTAGGCCAGTGCGGGGTCGTAGCTAAGCTCCGAGCGCGGGGG
>NC_041391.1:458289655-458307528 GCF_002162155.2 Triticum dicoccoides
TCCACTCAAAGTGGTTTTAACTTAGGCGAGTACAAGGTCGCGGCTAAGCCCCCGAGTGGGAGGATGGCTCTCCACTCGGAGTCTTTTTTAACTTAGGCGAGTACAGGGTCGCAGCTAAGCCCCCGAGTGGGAGTATTGCTCTCCACTCGGAGTGTTTTTTAACTTAGGCGAGTACGGGGTCGCAGCTAAGCCCCCGAGTGGGAGGATTGCTCTCCACTCGGAGTGTTTTTTAACTTAGGCGAGTATGGGGTCGCAGCTAAGACCCCGAGTGGGAGGATTGCTCTCCATTCGGAGTGTTTTTTTTTCACTTAGGCGAGTACGGGGTCGCTGAGGGAGTCCTGGATTAAGGGGTCCTCGGACAGCCGGACTGTATACTTTGGCCGGACTGTTGGACTATGAAGATACAAGATTGAAGACTTCGTCCTGTGTCCGGATGGGACTCTCCTTTGCGTGGAAGGAAAGCTTGGCAATTCGGATATGTAGATCTCCTTCTCTATAACCGACTCTGTGTAATCATAGCCCCCTCCAGTGTCTATATAAACCAGAGGGTTTAGTCCGTAGGACAACAACTATCATAATCATAGGCTAGCTTCTAGGGTTTAGCCTCTATGATCTCGTGGTAGATCAACTCTTGTAATACTCATATCATCAAGATTAATCAAGCAGGAAGTAGGGTATTACCTCCATCAGAGGGCCCGAACCTAGGTAAACATTGTATCCCCCGCCTCCTGTTACCATTAGCCTTAGACGCACAGTTCGGGACCCCCTACCGGAGATCCGCTGGTTTTGACACCGACATTGGTGCTTTCATTGAGAGTTCCACTGTGTCGTCGTGATAAGGCTTTATGGCTCCTTCAATCATCTTCAACGACGCGGTCCAAGGGGAGGTTTTCCTTCCCGGACAGATCTTCGTATTCGTTGGCTTCGTTTGCCGGCCAACTCGCCTGACTATCTGGAGCAGATCGATAGCTACGCCCCTGGCCATCAGATCAGGTTTGGAAGCTTGAACTATACTGCCGACATCCGCGGAGACTTGATCTTCGATAGATTCGAGCCCATGTCAGGTGCGCCGAACGGTCACAACGAGCATGACTTAGCTCTGCCATTGGACAGTGTTCGGGAGATCGCGCCAGCGGCGGCGCCTGGAATCAATCCGGTGTAGATCGTGCCATCCGAGGATGGGTGGATGGACCCTGCCACGGAGTCCGCACACTCCTCGACCTCGGCCGAACACTGACCTCACCTCCTATGAGGCCAGCATCATCGGACCCTCGGACTCGACTCCGGCTACAGGATCCGAACCGCGTACGACCGTGCCTATCGAATCTGATTGGGCAACGGTCATGGAGTTCACCTCCGCGGATATTTTTCAGCACTCGCCCTTGGGTGATGTGCTAAATTCACTAAGGACTCTCTCGTTGTCAGGAGGCTCTTGGCCGAACTATGTCCGGCTCGAGTGGGAAGCGGACAACGAGGAAATTCGTTCCCCACCCTCCACCCACTTAATAGCCACTTTTGATGACTTAACCGACGTGCTTGACTTCAACTCCGAAGACTTCGGAGGTATGGACGACGATGCAGGAGAAGAACAGGAACCACCACCTATAGGGCGTTGGATAGCCACCTCATCATATGATATATACATGGTGGACACCCCCAAACAAAGCAATGGCGATGAGGCAACAGAAGATAATCCCCTAGGGAAGCAATCTAGGCACCGGCGTCATAGGCGCCGCTCCAAGCCCCGCCATAGCAAAAATAGTGATACCGACACAAGAGATGATAACAATCTGGATGAGGCCGAAGACGAAAACAATCCCGCCCAGCCAGGCTTTGAGCAAACCGAGCAGGAAGATGGGAAGTCAGTCCTAAGAAACAGGTAATAGATGGAGAATCAGAGGATGTTAATTACACGCCTCTCTCTCCGAAGACGAAGCGAGCCTTGGCGACGAAGAATTCATCGTGCCTGAGGATCCAGTCGAGCAAGAGCGCTTCAAGCGCCGGCTTATAGCCACTGCAAAAAGCCTGAAGAAAAAGCAGCAACAACTTCAAGCTGATCAAGATCTGCTAACCGATAGATGGACCGAGGTCCTGGCTGTTGAGGAATACAGACTCGAGCGCCCTGAAAAACGTTACCCAAAGTGCAGGTTGCTACCTCAACTTACACGAGTCCTCATGGACAGTGGCACCAACTGAGGGAGTCCTGGATTAAGGGGTCCTCGGACAGCCGGACTATATACTTTGTCCGGACTGTTGGACTATGAAGATACAAGATTGAAGACTTCATCCCGTGTCCGGATGGGACTCTCCATTGCGTGGAAGGCAAGCTTGGCAAT
The DNA here is from genome assembly GCF_002162155.2 of Triticum dicoccoides. NCBI lineage: Eukaryota > Viridiplantae > Streptophyta > Magnoliopsida > Poales > Poaceae > Triticum > Triticum dicoccoides. The sequence goes on from NC_041391.1 coordinate 458,291,992, forward strand.
TCGGATATGTAGATTTCCTTCTCTGTAACCGGCTCCGTGTAACCCTAGCCCCCTCCGGTGTCTATATAAACCAGAGGGTTTAGTCCGATAGGATAACAACAATCATAATCATAGGCTAACTTCTAGGGTTTAGCCTCTACGATCTCGTGGTAGATCAACTCTTGTAATACTCATATCATCAAGATCAATCAAGTAGGAAGTAGGGTATTACTTCCATCGAGAGGGCCTAAACTTGGGTAAAACATCGTGTCCCCTGCCTCCTGTTACCATTAGCCTTAGATGCACAGTTCGGGACCCCCTACCCGAGATCCGCCGATTTTGACACCGACATTGGTGCTTTCATTGAGAGTTCGACTATGTCATCACGATAAGGCTCGATGGCCCCTTCAATCATCTTCAATGATGCGGTCCAGGGGGAGGGTTTTCTTCCCGGACAGACCTTCGTATTTGGCGGCATCGTACTGCGGGCCAACTCGCTTGGTCATCTGGAGCAGATCGATAGCTACGCCCCTGGCCATCAGGTCAGGTTTGGTAGCTTAAACTACACTGCTGACATCCGCGGAGACTTGATCTTCAACGGATTCGAGCCCATGTCAGGTGTGCCAAACGGTCACGACGGGCATGACTTTGATCTGCCATCGGACAGTATTCAGGAGATCGCGCCTGCGGTGGCGCCGGGAATCAATCCGAAGCAGATCGTGCCTTTCGAGGACGGGTGGATGGACCCTGCCATGGAGGTCCCACACTCATCGGCGTCGGAGCCGAACACTAATCCCACCTCCTATGAGGGTGGTGTCATTGGACCCTCGGACTCGTCTCCGGCTACAGGATCCAAACTGCGTGCATCCATGCCTATCGAATCTGATTGGGCACCCATCATGGAGTTCACCGCCGCGGATATTTTTCAGCACCCTCCCTTAGGAGATGTGCTAAACTCATTAAGGTCTCTTTCCTTGTCGGGAGATTCTTGGCCGAACTATGTCCGGCTCGAGTGGGAAGCGTACGGCGAATAAATTCGTTCCCCACCCACCACCCACTTCATAGCCACTGTCGATGACTTAATTAACCGAGGTGCTTGACTTCAACTCCGAAGACATCGACGGTATGGAAGAGGATGCATGAGAAGAACAAGAACCACCACCTATAGGGCGCTGGACAGCCACCTCATCATACGATATATATATGGTGGACACCCCCAAAGAAAGCGATGGAGATGAGGCAAAGGAGGATAACCCCGTGGAGAAGCAATCCAGGCACCGGCATCACGGGCGCCGCTCCAAGACCCGCCATAGCAAAAATAGCGATACCGGCACAAGAGATAACAATCCGGATGGTGCCGAAGATGAAAACAATCCTGCCCAGCCAGGCTTCGAGCAGGCCGAGCAAGAGGATGGGCAAGCTAGCCCTAAAGAACAGGCAACAAATGGAGAATCAGAGGATGATAATTACATGCCTCTCTCCAAAGATTAAGTGAGCCTTGGCAACGAAGAATTCATCGTGCCTGAGGACCCCGTTGAGGGAGTCCTGTATTAGGGGGTATCCGGACAGCCAGACTATATACTTTGGCCGGACCGTGGGACCGTGAAGATACAAGACTCAAGTCTCCGTCCCATGTCTTCATGGGACTCTCCTTTACGTGGAAGACAAGCTTGGCGATCTGGATATTATATTTCCTTCTTTGTTACCGACTCCATGTAAACCCTAGCCCCCTCCGGTGTCTATATAAACCGGAGTGTTTAGTCCTTAGAGGGACGAACACAATCATAATCATCATAGGCTAGCTTCTAGGGTTTAGCCTCTACGATCTCGTGGTAGATCAACTCTTGTAATACCCATATCATCAATATCAATCAAACAGGAAGTAGGGTTTTACCTCCATCAACAGGGCCCGAACATGGGTAAAACATCGTGTCCCTTGCCTCCTGTTACCATTAGCCTTAGACGCACAGATCGGGACCCCTTCCCGAGATCCGCCGGTTTTGACACCGACATTGGTGCTTTCATTGAGAGTTCCTCTGTGTCGTCGCTGCAAGGCTTTATGGCTCCTTCAATCGCCAACAACGACATGGTCCAGGGTGAGACCTTTCTCCCCGGACAGATCTTCGTGTTCGGCGGCTTCGTACTGCGGGCCAATTCGCTTGGCCATCTGGAGAAGATCGACAGCTACACCCCTGGCCACCAGGTCAGGTTTGGAAACTTGAATTACACGACCGATATCCATGGAGACTTGATCTTCAACGGATCCGGGCCGGCGCCAGGAGCACCGAACAGTCACGATGAGCACGGCTTAGACCTGCTGTCGGACAATGCTCGGGATATCGCCCCTGCAGGAGCCCCGGACCTAAATCCGGAGAAGATTGCGTTGCACAAGGACGGGTGGATGGACCCCGCCCCGCAGGCCACACACTCATTGGCGGTAGAGCCGAACACAGGCCTCACCCCCAAAGAAGCCTGTGACACCGGACCCCCGGACTCGTATCAGGTTTTAGGTTCCAGTCCGCGCGCTCCCGAGCCCGCCGAACCTGGTTGGGCCCCGGTAATGGAGTTCACCGCTGCGAATATCTTCCAGCACTCGCCCTTTGGCGACGTTCTGAACTCGTTAAAGTCTCTCTCTTTGTCAGGAGACTCTTGGCTGAACTATGTCCGGCTCGAGTGGGAAGCAGGCGACAAAGGAATTCGTTGCCCACCCACCACCCACTTCATAGCCACTGTCGATGATGTATCAGACATGCTTGACTTCAGCGCAGGAGACGATTCAGAACCAACGGGGCACTGGACTACCACCTCGTCATATGATATTTACATGGTGGATATGCCTAAAGAAGACGACAACGACAAACCGGAGGATAAAACCCCCAGACAAAAGCCAAAACGATGGCGCAGACGCCGCTCCAAATCTAGCAATAGTAAAAATAGCGATAACAGCGCTAGGAAGATCATCACCCCAGTCAACTCCGAAGACAACAACGACCATATGGACCCAACAATGGAGTAGGATGAGCCAGGTCACGCCGAACACAGCTCGGAGTAGACGCCTGATCACAATGATCCCGAGGGACGAACTCATCAAACCGCCCCGGGACAAGATCACAGTCCGTATGATGATGCATTCATCATCCCGGAAACATGCTTGGAATGAGATAACCTCCACAGAAGGCTTATGGCCACTACGAGAAGTCTAAAGAAGCAGAAGCAAAGGCTTAAGGCTGCACAGGAAACGCTCAATCACAGATGGAATAAAGTGCTAGACACTGAAGAAAAGTACGGCGACGATCACCACACAAAGAGCTACCCAAAACGCAAGCTGCTGCCAGAATTCGACGATGAGGCCGTTCCGCCAAAAAACAATACGGCCAGGAGTCCGGACAAACCACTTCGCAACCGCAATAGAGCAGCTACCGATGCCGCACACGATTTACGCGAGCTCCTGGATAAAAAAGCCAGTGCGGCTAGGTCCATCTATGGATCTAAAGGACATACCCCGGTGCAGGACTATGGTCACCAAAACGATCATACCGATTGGATACCAGTTCGGAATCAGCACCAAACACAACAACAGCCGACGGCATGCCACAACACGTCCAGATACAGAGGGGCTGTTCACCCCCTGTGCTTCACCGAAGAGGTGCTGGACCATGAATTTCCACAGGGTTTTAAACCTATGAACATAGAGGCATACGACGGAACGACAGACCCAGGGGTCTGGATCGAGGATTTTATCCTGCATATCCACATGGCTCGTGGGGACGACCTCCATGCCATCAAATACCTTCCCCTCAAGTTCAAGGGACCAGCTCGGCACTGGTTGAAAATCCTCCCCGAAAATTCATTTGAAAGTTGGGAGGAACTCGAGGATGCTTTTAGGGCCAATTTTCAAGGGACCTATGTCCGGCCTCCGGATGCGGATGATTTAAGTCACATAATTCAATAGCCTGGAGAGTCCGCCCGCAAGCTTTGGAACAGATTCCTCACTAAGAAGAATCAAATTGTCGATTGTTCGGATGCCGAAGCCTTAGCGGCCTTCAAACCCAACATCCGGGATGAGTGGCTTGCCAGACACCTCGGCCAAGAAAAGCCGAGGAAAATGGCAGCCTTAACAAGCCTTATGACCCGTTTTTGCGCAGGTGAAGATAGCTGGTTGGCCCGTAAAGGCACCAGCGACCCAAGTACATCCGAAATTAGGGATGGCAACGGAAAGCCACAACGCAATAAAAACAAACGTCAAAGCAAGGAAGAGAGTCCGGACAACACAACGGTTAACGCCGGATTCAAGAGCTCTCGACCCGGTCAACAAAAGAAGCCATTTAAAGGCAGTAAAGAGGGACCGTTCGGCCTGAACAAAGTCCTGGACAGACTGTGCCAAATTCATGGCACCCTCGACAAACCTGCGAACCACACTCACAGAGAATGCTGGGTCTTCAAGCAGGCCGGAAAATTAAATGCCGAACACAAGGGAAGGGAAACACCAAGTGAAGACGAGGATGAGCCTTGCCAGCCGAACACTGGGGGACAGAAAAAATGCCCACCAGAGGTAAAAACAGTAAACATGATCCACGCGACTCACACATCCACGAGAGGGAACGAATGCGCGCTCAGAGACGCATACGCTGTAGAGCCCGTCGTACCCAAACTTAACTACTGGTCGGCTTGTCCGATCACTTTCGATCACACGGACTGCCCGACTAGTATTCGGCACGGAGGATCAGATGCCTTGGTGTTTGACCCAATAATTGACGGATACCATCTTACTCACGTCCTCATGGATGGCGGCAGTAGTCTTAATCTAATATACCAGGACATTGTCCGCAGGATGGGGATAGACCCATCCAGAATCAGCCAAAGCAACACCACCTTTGAAGGGGTAATACCAGGCGTTAAAGCCTATGGTAGGGGCTCCATCGTACTGGAGGTAACATTCGGTTCCCCCGGCAACTCCAGAAGCGAAGAACTACTCTTCACCATTGCCCCCTCCAAAGCGGCTATCACGCATTGCTTGGGAGAACGACATTTTCCCGCTTCAACGCAGTACCGCATTACGCCTACCTCACACTCAAGATGCCCGGTCCACATGGCGTCATCACCGTTAAGGGAAACACAGAGCGCTCCTCACACGCGGACGAATATGCGACGGCTCTAGCAGCCGGACTCTAAGCGGCCTCTAATACCAGAAAGCATGACTGGTCATTAAGACCACGGACACGGTTAGACGAGTCCGGTAGCCCGGATAAACCTGAGCTAGGGAACCATGTACGTAATCCCATAGAGGACACCAGGGGCTATAGATATTTAATAAAGCCCCAGTGTTGGCTTGACCTTATTAACAGGCCAATGTCTTACACTTTTACTATCCATCGCATGCTTACGTTATACTCTTCTACATGAGATTTTTTTTTACAGACACAATTCGTGCGATACCCTTCCAGGACACGACACAATGGAGACAAAGGCACAGGCGTGCAGCAGGGCCCCGCTCAAAGGTTTCTCTTTAGATTAAGCCCTTGTGTAAACCTTTTTTATTGTCTCTTGTTGTTTCCACACCCCATGGGTACTATACCCACAGAGGGTAATGCCATTATTGGTATTTCTCCACGACAAACTAATGCACATACCTGGAAATATAGGGTTCGTAATGAAAGGGCATTCTTCAGCCCATTTTATGTTGCAAAGTCCGAATACCCTCGGGAGTGTTCGGCGTCACGAGTTTGGCCTTATATGCATCAACTCTGAATCATGTCTTTGGTCAAATGTTGGGTTTGCCCGGCTCCTGGGTTTGCCGCCTTACGTTCCGTTCTTATCGGCTAAGGCGGCCAAAGGAGAACTACTGCTATTATGCCCTGGTTATTCCGGATGAGCACCTCAGTAGAGAAAGCCGAAAACTGACTGTCATGATACAACGAGAGACTGTTCAACCACTCGAAGACTTACTGGAATCTTTAGGATTCCTCCGCATTAACGAAGGACCGTTTCCCGGTCATGTACACACGCGCCCGTATTCGGATGCACGCGAAGGTACCAGGGGCTACATAGTAGCCCCACCGTCAAACTCCTATGGCTAAGTGAAAGTGTTACAACTATATAGTCCGGTTGCCTAGTTCGACATGTGATCACCTCCTTAATGGACCAAGACGTTGGATCAAGTGTGATTACACATATTTTTCGCGAACACCCCCGCATTGTATGCGTGGGGGCTGAAGCCAATGACTGCTAACTTTCAGATTCCACATATACATAAAAACGGCCGCACAGGAGGCACAATAATACTTTCGGGCACAAAGTATAAATATAGCCTCATAATCAAAATAACATTGTTTTTACAATGACACGATTTTCACTCGAATATGATATTCTTCGAGCACTGTGCTTCTATTAAGCGAGCACCTTCTGTTACCTGCTCCAGGTAGTGCTCGGCCGGATCCTGGCCTCCCGCCGGATTCTGGGTCGCAACGATGGTGGCCTCCATATCTGTCAAATATGCTTTTGTGCGGGCAAGAGCCATCTGTGCACCCTCTATACACGCCGACCTCCTCATGGAATCGATCTGTGATATGACACCAAGGAATTATTGCACTAAACCAAAATAACTGGCCGGCTTAGGCTCCTTCGGCCAAAGATGGTCCATTATAGACCGCATTGCAAGATCAGACAACCTATGAAGCTCAGCCACAGTAGCCATCTTCTCACTCAACGGCAATGGGCGCGCGGGAGCATTGAATTACGACCAGAACAACTTCTCCACCTCTTTATCACCTTGATCCTCGAAAAACTTGGTCGCATCAGCCGGACTCTTCGCCAAGTCCACATACTCGTCTGCAGGGCTCCAGCGTCGATCCAAAGGAGCATACTTCAGATCTAGAAACTTCATCCACAATAAGTAGGGGTTTCCAGCCGCGATTTCTCTGGCCTGGCGAAGCTCCTCCCACGCATCCCTGCTTTCAGACCGCGTCTCCTTGGCCGTATCAAGTGCCTTCTTCAGGTCAGCCAAGTTCACCTGATTCTCCTTCTCAAGGAGCTCATACCGGTTGGCGGCATTTTTCAGCTCCACAACTATCTCGGCTATTTTGTCTTCGCTTTGGCGATGAGCAGCCTGTTCAGCTCTCAACTCTTCGACCGCCTTTAGGGCAGCCGCATGGCTAGCCCGAGCTTATTCCTTGGCCAGGGCAAGTTCCGCCCTCAGGGATTCCACGGCAGCAGCATCATCTGCAGTCCAAGCATATTACATCAATATTATACTCCTTTCAATTTTTCCTATAAATAATAAGGAAAGCAGAGCACATACCTTGTGACTCGTTAAGCCGCTCGTTCACAAGCGTGATGTCAGCATCAATAACTCCAATCTGCCTCCTCAGTTCGGAAACCTCAACGGACTGGACAACTGCCGGATCCTTAGACACCTGCGCATAAGCACAGCGCGATCATTACTTCAAAATATGATCCTCCGTTTACCGCCTAGGGCTGGCAACCAGTGTCTCAGGGCTACTATCCATATGGAGCACACCTAGCGCGTGCGTCACAGCCAAAAAATTATGTATTTTTCATTACATACCTCAAAGCCTCTGAGCAGGCTCGTAAATGCTTCATTCAAACCACTTGTGGTGGATGAAATCTTCTTGAGCACCATGCTCATTAATGAACGGTGCTCCTCCGAGAGAGCAGCTCACTCCAGAAGGCCCGTCAGTATGTCCGGCCGGACACCGAACTGTGCTGGACCCTTCTTGTCGCCCCCCGTAGGAGCCGAACGCTCCTGGATTAGGGCGGACGAAGGATTAGCTTCTGGCTTTGGTAGATCCTCCGTGACGACACCTTTGGGGTCACCCGCCTCATGAGGCGGAGAGGTTGGTGGGGTCTCACTCTCCATCATCTCCGGAAGGAGATCCCCCAAAGACAAACTCTGTCGAGAAGAGCTGCTAGCTGGACTGCAAAGAATGGATCCTGGTTATTGTTCTTGGAGAAAAGCAGTACCTTTGTGTTTACGATTAACTTGCAGCTCAGCTGAGGGCTGGCCCATTGGCGGGCATGACGCGGTGAGGACGCCCTTCGGGGCAGGGCCCCCCGGTGAAGCTTTCTTCCCCTGTTTGGGAACCTCTGCCTCCAAGTCTTCGGAGGCGGCCCTCTTCTTCCCGCGAGGGGAGGAGGCTTTAGATTCCCCTTACCGGCTATCCTTCTTTGGGGAGGTAGCAATTCCCCCGGTTTGGATGCGCAACGTGTGAAGTTCTGCTTCCGTGTTCTTCCCTTCGTCTTTCCCCAGGGCATTTTGCTTAGCACCCGGCCAAGCATATTGTCTATGGTGGGACTAGGCGAGCCTTCGGGAAGTGGCGCCGGACACCTGGTTCTCTCCGCCTTGCTGAGCCATTCCTGGCCACGGAGGATTTTCAGAACAAGGATTATGATAAATATAAACGAAGTGTTCGGCTTCAGGGTTACTTACTTGGGTATCTGGGCGATTGCAGCTCAGGCCCGCATCCTCGGTGGTGTCCGGACACTTTACTTGTGGTCCGAAGAATAATTTACACATCCCTTCGAGCGTCAGGCCGAAGAAGTGCAGAATAGTCCATGGACCTTCCGCATTGAACTCCCACATCCGGAGAGGCCGGCGTTTGCACGGCAACATCCGTCCGATTAACTTTACCTGAATTATGCTGACAAGGCTAATGTCCCTCTCAAGAAGCTCCCGAATACGGCTCTGCAGTATTGGAACCTCACTAGCAGATCCCCAATCCCGTCCTACATTGGTCCATGACGCCAGTTGAGAAGGAGGGCCCGGAAGGAAGTCGAGGGTAGCCACCCACTTTGTGCCCCTCGGAGTTGTGATGTAAAACCACCTCCGTGCCGTAGATCGGACACCTCTAGGAAGCAGCCCTCTGGCCATGAGGCGTCAGCATTCCTGCTTATTACAGCACCTCCGCACTCCGCATGTCGCCCCTCAATCATCTTCGGCTTCACATTGAAGGTCTTGAGCCATAAGCCGAAGTGTGGAGTGACGTGGAGAAAAGCTTCGCACACAATGATGAATGACGAAATATGGAGGATAGCGTCTGGGGCTAGATCGTGAAAATCTAACCCGTAATAGAACATGCGCCCTCTCACAAAAGGATCGAGGGTGAAGCCCAAGCCACGGAGGAAGTGGGAAACAAATACGACGCTCTCATTGGGCTCGGGAGTAGGGATAACCTGCCCTGGAGCAGGAAGCCTGTGCTTGATGTCGGCGGTCAGATACCCGACCTCCCTAAGCTTCGCAATGTCCTCCTCTGTGACCGAGGAGGCCACCCACCAGCCTTGAGGGTTGGATCCGGACATGATTGAGGATCCGAGGTGCTTGGGCTTGGGTTTCGGGTGTTGGAACTCGAGGTGCGAAAAGGCGCAAGGGTGGTGGAAAAGAGGGATAGGCCTCGACCCCTTTATAAAGGGGATGAATATCAAGCGTCCTCAGCGTAACCGCTGGGGATTTACCTAAAAACACAGAGTCATAACAACAGACGTCGTGGGACGCGTGCACCTATATTAATGGAAGATCCCGCGCTAAGGGGAGCATGATCTCTGTTCTGGCAAGGCGTGCCAGTAAACCCGCCTCGCAACGTGTATCGGGGAGGCCAAGTAAAACCGGTTCATGTTGGGCCGAGCCACGGGGCAGGAGCATGCCGTGCAGAAATTGCCAGCAGATCAGATTTATGAAGTGCTATGTTGTGAAAATCATCTTGCAGATCCAGACACGATTCAAGTGTTCGATAGTTACTAAGGAGTATTCGGAGATGGAACACGCCTTGCAATGCCGAAGGCAAGACTGCGCGCCAGACTCATCGTCATTGAAGCCTGGTTCAGGGGCTACTGAGGGAGTCCTGGATTAGGGGTTATTCGGACAGCCGGACTATATACTTTGGCCGGACTATGGGACCGTGAAGATACAAGACTCAAGACTCTGTCCCGTGTCCGGATGGGACTCTCCTTTGCGTGGAAGACAAGCTTGGCGATCCGGATATTATATTTCTTTCTTTGTAACCGACTCCATGTAAACCCTAGCCCCCTCCGGTGTCTATATAAACTGGAGGGTTTAGTCCTTAGAGGGACAAACACAATCATAATCATCATAGGCTAGCTTCTAGGGTTTAGCCTCTACGATCTCATGGTAGATAAACTCTTGTAATACCCATATCATCAATATCAATCAAGCAGGAAGTAGGGTTTTACCTCCTACAAGAGGGCCCGAACCTCGGTAAAACATCGTGTCCCTTGCCTCCTATTACCATTAGCCTTAGACACACAGATCGGGACCCCTACCCGAGATCCGCCGGTTTTGACACCGACACCCGTCGAGCAGGAGCGCTTCAAACACCGGCTTATAGCCGCTGCAAAAAGCCTATAGAAAAAGCAGCAACAGCTTCAGGCTGATCAAGATCTGCTAACTGACAGATGGACCGAGGTCCTGGATTGCGAGGAATACGGACTCGAGCGCCCTAGCAAAAGTTACCCAAAGCGCAGGTTGCTACCTCAACTCGAGGAGGAGGCGTTAAAGCCCACACTACCAGCGCATGATGCGGCTGACCGGCCACCCCATGGCCGCGACTAAGCGGCGTACCAGCCTGAAGTCCAGACCGCACCCTATCGCCAATCAAACAATAATACTAAGGCTCGGGGCTACATGAAGGACCTGTGAGATGTATTGGAAAACAAAGTAGGACAGTCAAGATCGATCTACGTATCACGGGGGCGCGCCACAAGACGTGACAATGACCGTCACGCCGGATACAATAAACCAAAGTCCGGCCAGGCCGAATACAATAGACCGGATTCATTTGAACTACATCGGGATGTAGCCCGACATAGAGGTGCCGCACACCCCCTATGCTTCACTGATGAAGTTATGGATCATGAATTCCCAGAAGGGTTTAAACCCGTAAACATTGAATCATATGATGGCACAACAGACCCCGCAGTATGGATCAAAGATTTTCTTCTCCACATTCACATGGCCCGCGGCGATGACTTACATGCCATAAAGTACCTACCACTTAAGCTCAAAGGACCGGCTCGGCATTGGCTGAATAGCCTGCCAGCAAACTCCATTGGCAGTTGGGAGGACCTGGAAGATGCGTTTCTTGATAACTTCCAGGGCACTTACGTGCGACCACCGGATGCTGGTGACTTAAGTCACATAACCCAACAGCCCGGAGAGTAAGCCAGGAAATTCTGGACTCGGTTCCTAACCAAAAAGAACCAAATTGTCGACTATCCGGATGCCGAAGCCTTAGCAGCCTTCAAGCATAAAATTCGTGACGAATGGCTCGCCTGACACCTCGGCCAAGAAAAGCCAAAATCCATGGCAGCCCTCACGACACTCATGACCCGCTTTTGCGCGGGTGAGGACAGCTGGCTGGCTCGTAGTAACATCACACCCAAAAACTCAGGCGATTCAGACGCCAGGGACAGCAATGGCAATCCATGACGAAATAGATACAAGCATCGCAACAATGGCGACAACACCGAAGACACAGTAGTCAATGCCGGATTCAGAGGCTCTAAATCCGGACAGCAGAAAAACCATTCAAAAGAAACAGTCCGGGCTCGTCCAGTTTGGACCGCATACTCGATCGATCATGTCAAATTCACGGCACCCCAATAAACCAGCCAACCACACCAACAGGGAATGCTGGGTGTTTAAACAGGCCGACAAGTTGAATGCCGAAAACAAGGAAAAGGGGCAGCATAGCGACGATGACAAGGAGCCCCGACCGCCGAACACAGGAGGACAGAAGAAATTCCCTCCCCAGGTGAAAACAGTAAATATGATATACACAACCCATATTACCAAGCGGGAATGAAAGCGTGCACTAAGGGACGTCTATGCGATGGAGCCAGTCGCCCCAAAGTTCAACCCATGGTCCGCTTGTCCAATCACCTTCGATCGCAGGGACCATCCTACCAGTATCCGTCATGGCGGTTCAGCCACATTGGTCCTTGACCCCATCATCAACGGATTCCACCTCAGACGAGTCCTCATGGACAGTGGCAGCAGCCTGAACCTGCTCTATCAGGATACAGTGTGCAAAATGGGCATCGACCCCTCAACGATAAATCCCACAAAAACCACCTTCAAGGGTGTCATACTTGGTGTGGAGGCCTGTTGTATGGGCTCAATCACATTGGAAGTGGTCTTCGGATCTCCGGACAATTTCCGAAGCGAGGAGTTAATCTTTGACATCGTCCCCTTTCGCAGTGGCTATCATGCACTGCTCGAACGAACCTCATTCGCCAAATTTAATGCGGTACCGCATTATGCATACCTCAAGCTCAAAATGCCAGGACCTCACGGGGTTATTACGGTTAACGGAAACACAAAGCGCTCGCTCCGCACGGAGGAGCACACTGCGGCCCTCGCGGTGGAAGTACAAAACAGCCTTCTTAGGCAAACAGCCAATTCGGCGATAAAGAACCCGGATACCGTCACGCGAGTGCGGAGTACTCCGCAACAGGATCATTCGGCACGTCCAGAGCTCGACTAGCAACCCGGCCTCCGCCCTAGTCCCAGCCAAGTGTGCCGCGTGTACACAACTACGCACTTGAAATACCCTGGGCATAGGCAGAGGCACGACCATTACACGGTCCACAATGGGATTCGACCGCCTCGGGACACATGCATCTTTGCATCTCTTTTTTCCTTTCAGGTCCCTATCTTCAGGAGGCTCTTCCGAAAGACCGGCTATCGGACACATAGCGGGACGGACATTCCAGGAGGACAAGAAGCTTTGGCATACAAGGGAATCCTCAGGTGGTCTCTAATAACGATCGTTATACCTATTTTACATACCCGCGTACCGCCTGCTCCTGGTCAGGATGTGTCAAAAAGTCCTATTTTGCTTATCACACTACTTGTATATGTACATTTCGACGTATCATTTAAATAACAAGGGAAAATAGTATACATCGTCAGCTTTCTATTATGTTTATTTACCCCTTTCCTTTAGTATTTATTTATTATACCCGTGCATTTTTGCACGACCAGTTTGCCAGGGGCTTCAGTACCCCATAACCTGGCAAGACAAGTCCGAACACTTTTGAACAGTGCGGCACCCCGAACTTATAGCACTATATGCATCAGCTCCGAATCATGTCTTGGGTCAATAGTTGGGTTTGCCCGGCTCCTATGGTTTGGTACCTTACTTTCTGCTATATCGGCTAAGGTAGCACAGGGAGAACTACTGCGATTGTGTCCTAGTTCTTCCGGACGAGCACCTCAGTAGAGAAAGCCGAAAACTGACTGTCATGATAAGGCGACAGCTGGTCGCTGTTCGAGAGGTCTCAAATCCTTACAGATTTTTTCCGCTTCAGGCGAGGAATCGACCTTGTCCTATTTAGGCATGTATAGTGCCCCGAGTCCGGCTTTCCGGATACTAGGGGCTTCGCCAAAATTTAAAATTGTAGACTTCTATGGCTAAGTGAGAGTGATAAAGCCGTATAGTCCGATTGCCTCGTTCGCGGTGCTAAACACCTTCTTAAAAGGTCCAAAAAATTGGATGAAGAGTGTTTATACTTATCCCAAACACCCCAGTACTAGTTGCACGAGGGCAGAAGTCGACGACAGGCCAACTCTCAAGATTTTATAAACGGCCGCATAGAAGGTAATATTTTAAATTAACAAGCGCCATATAGCGCACATGAACTGGTTTTCATATTACAGGATGACATGAGTACATTCATTCGAACATTACATCCTTGGTACATTCATCCGCTACAAGGTGGGCACCCTTAATGACATTTTCATAATATTGTTCGGGGTGGCGATTGATAACCCACAAGTGTAGGGGATCGCAACAGCTTTCGAGGGTAAAGTATTCAACCCAAATTTATTGATACGACACAAGGGGAGCCAAAGAATATTCTTGAGTACTAGTAGTTGAGTTGTCAATTCAACCACACCTGGATAACTTAGTATCTGCAGCAAGGTATTTAGTAGCAAAGTAGTATGATAATAAAGGTAACAGTAGCAAAAGTATTGTTTTTGGGTTTTTGTAGTAGTTGTAACAGTAGCAACGGAAAAGTAAATAAGCTAAGAACAATATGTGAAAAGCTCGTAGGCAATGGATCAGTGATGGATAATTATGCCAGATGCGATTCCTCATGTAATAGCTATAACATAGGGTGACACAGAACTAGCTCCAGTTCATCAATGTAATGTAGGCATGTATTCCGTAAATAGTCATACGTGCTTATGGAAAAGAACTTACATGACATCTTTTGTCCTACCCTCCCGTGGCAGCGGGGTCCTAGCAGAAACTAAGGGATATTAAGGCCTCCTTTTAATAGAGAACCAGAACAAAGCATTAGCACATAGTGAATACATGAACTCCTCAAACTATGGTCATCACCGAGAAGTATCCCGATTATTGTCACTTCGGGGTTGTCAGATCATAACACATAATAGGTGACTATAGACTTGCAAGATAGGATCAATAACACACATATATTCATGAAAACATAATAGGTTCAGATCTGAAATCATGGCACTCGGGCCCTAGTGACAAGCATTAAGCATAGCAAATTCATAGCAACATCAATCTCAGAACATAGTGGATACTAGGGATCAAACCCTAATAAAACTAACTTGATTACATGGTAAATCTCATCCAACCCATCACCGTCCAGCAAGCCTACGATGGAATTACTCATGCACGGCGGTGAGCATCATGAAATTTGTGATGGAGGATGGTTGATGATGACGACGGCGACGAGTCCCCCTCTCCGGAGCCCTGAATGAATCCAGATCAGCCCTCTGAGAGAGATTAGGGCTTGGCGGCGGCTCCGTGTCGTAAAACGCGATGAAACTTTCTCTTTGATTTTTTTCTCCCCGAACGTGAATATATGGAGTTGGAGTTGAGGTCGGTGGAGGTCCAGGGGGCCCACGAGATAGGAGGGCGCGCCCTAGGGGGGGGCCCTGTCTCGTGGACAGCCTGCGGGCCCCCTGGCGTATTTCTTTTGCCCATAAATTCTTATTAATTCCAAAAAGTGCCTCCGTGGATTTTCAGGACATTCTGAGAACTTTTCTTTTCTACACATAAAACAACATCATGGCAGTTCTGCTGAAAACAGCGTCAGTCTGAGTTAGTTTCATTCAAATCATGCAAGTTAGAGTCCAAAACAAGGGCAAACGTGTTTGGAAAAGTAGATACGTTGGAGACGTATCAACTCCCCCAAGCTTAAACCTTTGCTTGTCCTCAAGCAATTCAGTTGATAAACTGAAAGTGATAAAGAAAAACTTTTACAAACTCTGTTTGCTCTTGTTGTTGTAACATGAAAAGCCAACATTCAAGTTTCAGCAAATATTATGAACTAACCATACTCACAATGACACTTAGCTCTCACAATTACTCATATCAATAACATAATCAGCTAGTGAGCCATAATAATAAAACTCGGATGACAACACTTTCTCAAAACAATCATAACATGATATAACAAAATGGTATCTCGCTAGCCCTTTCTGAGACCGCAAAACATAAATGTAGAGCACCTTTAAAGATCAAGGACTGACTGAACATTGTAATTCAT
>NC_041391.1:458307538-458465987 GCF_002162155.2 Triticum dicoccoides
ATACGTTGGAGACGTATCAACTCCCCCAAGCTTAAACCTTTGCTTGTCCTCAAGCAATTCAGTTGATAAACTGAAAGTGATAAAGAAAAACTTTTACAAACTCTGTTTGCTCTTGTTGTTGTAACATGAAAAGCCAACATTCAAGTTTCAGCAAATATTATGAACTAACCATACTCACAATGACACTTAGCGCTCACAATTACTCATATCAATAACATAATCAGCTAGTGAGCCATAATAATAAAACTCGGATGACAACACTTTCTCAAAACAATCATAACATGATATAACAAAATGGTATCTCGCTAGCCCTTTCTGAGACCGCAAAACATAAATGTAGAGCACCTTTAAAGATCAAGGACTGACTGAACATTGTAATTCATGGTAAAAGAGATCCAGTCAAGTCATACGCAATATAAACCAATAGTAATGAATACAAATGACAGTGTGCTCTCCAGCGGGTGCTTTTAATAAGAAGGGTGATGACTCAACATAAAAGTAAATAGACAGGCCCTTCGCAGAGGGAAGCAGGGATTTGTAGTGGTGCCAGAGCTCGATTTTAAAATAGAGATTGAATAACATTTTGAGCGGCATACTTTCACTGTCAACACAACAACTATGAGATGGCTGTATCTTCCATACTACATGCATTATAGGCAGTTCCCAAACAGAATGGTAAAGGTTTGTACTCCCCCAACCACCAGCAAGCATCAATCCATGGCTTGCTCGAAACAACGAGCGCCTCCAACTAACAATAGCCCTGGGGGAGTTTTGTTTAATTATTTTGATTTGCTTTGATCTTTTTGGATCATGGGACTGGGCATCTCGGTTACCGGCTTTTTCTCGTGAATGAGGAGCAGAGTCCACTCCTCTTGAGAATAACCCACCTAGCATGGAAGATATAGGCAGCCCTAGTTGTAACATGAGCTGCTCGAGCATATAAAACAGAATTTCATTTGAAGGTTTGGAGTTTGGCACATACAAATTTACTTGGAACGGCAAGTAAATACCGCATATAGGAAGGTATAGTGGACTCATATGGAACACTTTGGGGTTTAAGGAGTTTGGATGCACAAGCAGTATTCCCGCTTAGTACATGTGAAGGCTAGCAAAAGACTGGGAAGCGACCAACTGAGAGAGCGACAACAGTCATAAACATGTATTAAAATTAATTCACACTGAATACAAGCACGAGTAGGATATAATCCACCATGAACATAAATATCGTGAAGGCTATGTTGATTTGATTCAACTACATGCGTGAACATGTGCCAAGTCGAGTCACTCAATTCATTCAAAGGACGATACCATCCCATCATACCACATCATAATCATTCTAATAGCATGTTGGCACATAAGGTAAACCATTATAACTCATAGATAATCAAGCATGGCACAAGCAACTATAATCTCTAAATGTCATTGCAAATATGTTCACTTCATAATAGCTGACTCAGAAACGATGAACTCATCATATTTACAAAAACAAGAGAGGTCGAGTTCATACCAGCTTTTCTCATCCCAATAAGTCCATCATATATCGTCATTATTGCCTTTCACTTGCACGACCGAACGATGTGTATAATAATAAGAGTGCACGTGCATTGGACTAAGCTGGAATCTGCAAGCATTCAACTCAAGAGAGAAAACAAGTAATATGGGCTCTAAGTTAAATAAACAATCATGCAAATGAGAGCCACTAAACATTTTCAATATGGTCTTCTCGACCCCCAAAGGAAAGAAAAGAAAATAAAACTATTTACATGGGAAAGCTCCCAACAAGTAAGAAGAAGAACTAGAAATCCTTTTGGGTTTCATTTTAATTCTACTACAAGCATGGAAATTAAACTAACTAATTTTTTTTGGTTTTTCTTAAGGTTTAACAAACACACAAGAAGAAAACGAGAAAAAAGAAATTTAAACTAGCATGGCTAATACAATGAAAGAGTATGAGCACCGATGACTAATGTGTGAACATGAATGTAAAGTCGGTGAGAAATACGTACTCCCCCAAGCTTAGGCTTTTGGCCTAAGTTGGTCTAGTACCAAGGACCGCGGCTACTCTCCCCGGTGTAATGGCAGGTATAATCAGGATACCACTGGCTGGTCATCTCCGGATCCCACTAGACAGATGATGCACGATAAGGGTCCAGTTCAGGTTCCGGCTCAGGTTCAGGTTCTAAAGTGAAAGCTTGGGCTCGATGATTGTTCACCGCTTCCGGTGTGACAAGAAGATTTTCTGCAAGCAAATCAAACAACAGAGGTGCAGGCAAAATAATAATCTCAAAGTGTTTCTTATTGAATCTAAGTTTATACAAGAGCATCTTTTCTTCGTTGTCAACAATAAACTTGTGTGCTACCATGCTCTTGTAATCTAAAATATGAGGAGGCAATTTTATCTCCTTCTCGTGGTACCTAATGGGTATCTGAAAATGTCTAGCAAGACGTGCAACATAGATACCTCCAAATATGGGGCCTTTTGTACGATTCAGGGCTAGTCGTTTAGCAACGACGGCACCCATACTAAAAGTATTGTCTCCAAGCAAAGCATGTTGAAGAATGATAATATCAGGAACGCTCAAGTTTCCACTATTTCCACGACCAATCAAGCATCCACAAGCAAATATGGCAAAGTAGCGTAAAGTAGGATAGTGTATGCTAGAGACTTTTGCCTCGGAGCCCTTTTTTTGGCTCCTCTACAGCTATAGTGTTAACAAAGCCACCCACATCTTCACAATGGGGTTCCTCTAATTCTCCCTCATAAGGTATCCTACACACCACGCAAAAATTACGTAAAGACATTTCTCTGAATTCATCATATAAATGAAATGATACTGCAGGCGGTTACTTTTTAGGATAATAATAAAAGTTTTGCACGAAAGTATTGGTGAGTAAGAGATACTGATCGATTCGGTAGTCCATGAAACCAGTGAGGCCTGCAGTCTCGATCAAAGAATAAGAATCTTCATGAATTCCAGCTTCTTTCAAGAAATCCTCACATGTCCATTCACACGATCGTACTTCTGCTAAGCGAGGAAGATTATACTTGCCTTTTTCCTTCTCTTTGGCTTGTTTTTCCTGAGGGCTTTGGCTAGAAGAGCCCCTGAAAAGTTTCCTCAACATTTTCTGAAAATTTCTGAAATTTTAGTAACTTCAAAATATAAGTGAATAAAACTAAACAAGATTGATAGCAACTACTCCTACAAGTGCCTGGAGCCTATATCATGCATTGGAATTGCTTGGGACCTCAAAAATTTAACATGCAAGCTCAAGAACATGGTTACCTATGAAGCAAAAATTTGCAATGAATAAAGCACTAGAACAAACACTAATTGGACCTGTCGGTGTCAAAACCGGTGGATCTCGGGTAGGGGGTCCCGAACTGTGCGTCTAGGCGGATGGTAACAGGAGACAAGGGACACGATGTTTTTACCCAGGTTCGGGCCCTCTCGGTGGAGGTAAAACCCT
Organism: Triticum dicoccoides; assembly: GCF_002162155.2. Taxonomy (NCBI): domain Eukaryota; kingdom Viridiplantae; phylum Streptophyta; class Magnoliopsida; order Poales; family Poaceae; genus Triticum; species Triticum dicoccoides. The sequence goes on from NC_041391.1 coordinate 458,311,007, forward strand.
ACTCCTGCTTGATTGATATTGATGGTATGGGTGTTACAAGAGTTGATCTACCACGAGATCAAAGAGGCTAAAACCCTAGAATCTAGCCTATGGTATGATTGTTGTTCGTCCTACGGACTAAAACTTTCCGGTTTATATAGACACCAGAGAGGGCTAGGGTTACACAGCGTCGGTTACAATGGGAGGAGATCTTCATATCGTATCGCCAAGCTTGCCTTCCACGCCAAGGAAAGCCCCTATCCGGACACGGGACGAAGTCTTCAATCTTGTATCTTCATAGTCCGGGAGTCCGGCCAAAGGTCATAGTCCGGCCATCCGGACACCCCCTAATCCAGGACTCCCTCAGTAGCCCCTGAACCAGGCTTCAATGACGACGAGTCCGGCGCGCCAATTGTCTTCGGCATTGCAAGGCGGGTTCCTCCTCCGAATACTTCATAGAAGATGTTGAACACCAGGATAGTGTCCGACTCTGCAAAATAATTTCCACATGCCACCATAAAGAGAATAATATTTACACAAATCTAATCTGCTGACGTATTCCGCGGTGTGACATCATGCCACGGCCTAGCCTTTATTCATATTGCCATTCCACCTCAGCGCGCTTAGCGAGGTGGTTTCCTTGGCACATCTTGTCAAAGCCGAGATCGTGTCCCCTTATTCCAGGATTCTCATCAATACGGGCATGGGTAACCCAACCGCACCATTAACCGCGGCGCTTGGGAGATAAGCGAGTTTTATTAGGCCGGTGGGGGCTCGTAGTTTTGGCCGCCCATATAAGGGGATAAACATCTACCCTTTCCATTCACGCCTTCTTCCTCCTTTGCTTATTCGTCCTTGCGCACTCGAGCTCCAATGCCCAAGCCCGCACATCTCGCCTCAACCTACTCCAACCATGTCCGGAGCAGGAGGCAAGTGGATGGCCTCCTCCATCACAAAGGGACACATCAAAAGGTTGCGGAAAGCCGGATACCTGCACAACGACATTGCGCACCGACTTCCAGACGAGGGGCAGCTCATCCCCACCCCTGGCCCCCATGAGAGGGTCGTATTTCTTCCCCATTTCGTCCGTGGACTGGTCTTTCCTCTTCACCCGTTCGTCCGGGGGCTCATGTTCTATTACGGCCTGGACTTCCACGATCTGGCCCCGAACTTCATCCTCAACATCTCGGCGTTTATCGTCGTGTGTGAGGCCTTCCTCCGCATCGAGCCCCACTTTGGCCTATGTCTGAAGATTTTCAGCGTCAAGCCTAATGTCGTGGGCGGACGCCAAGCGGAGTGCGGAGGCGCCATGGTGGGCAAGATGCCCAACGTCACATGGCTCGAGGGCGCCTTCGTAGAGACCATCAAAGGGTGACAATCGGGGTGGTTCTACATCACCGAGCCGCGTGACCCTGAATGGGCAGCGGCCCCCGAATTCCAATCTGGCATTCCCACACGGCTCACGTCTTGGAAAGAGACGGGCCTGTTGTGGGGTAATTCGGCAGAAGTGACCACACTTCAAACCTGCATCAAAGACCTGATTAGCAGGAAGGTTAAACTTGTCACCATAGTCCAGGTCATGCTCTTCCACCGGATTCTCCCGTGTCAACGACGGGCTTTCAACTTGTGGGAGTTCGACCCGACCCAGCACCAGACTCTGTCCTGGCTCTTCGACACAAAGCACGAGGATGCATGGAAGGTGCTATTCAAGAGCTCCGAGGTCCCGCCTCCCGTCATCGAGGATCGTGGATTCTGCGCCAAGCGCCAAGCCAGCATGGTGAGCTAATTTTCCCATTACGGGGTATCTGTTTTCCATAGATTTGATTTTATGTGGGATCTAAACCCCCATCCCTTTGCCAGGACTGGCAGACGAGGGCCGGACTGATCAGCTGTCCGGCTCCTTTGCCCGAAGACCCAGCGGACGCTCGTTTATCGAAGCTGCTGGTTCCGGCACCTCATGTGGTGTCGGAGAAGAAGGCCAAGAAGAAGGCCACAGGGACTCGAAAGAGCTCCCAGCGCCTGGTGGTGTCGGATTCATCGCCCGACGGCCCCGACGCACCCTCCGCCTCGGAAGACGAGGAGGAGGAGGAGGAATAAGAAGAAGCCTCTCCCCCTCCAACGGGGGGAGGAAAGAAAAGGAAGGCTGCCCCAACTGGGGAGGCCGAGGGGGCCAAGAAGGGGAAGACCCTTCTGCCGGACTATGCCTCCGATGCCGAAGACGGCGGGGAGGAATGGCCATCCAAGGTCAAGCCCCTGGCAAAATCGTAAGTGTCCGGCTATCCGAATGACTCATGGCGCCCCTCTATTATTTGATAGCTTCTGATGCAAAAATTTAATTATGCAGTCCACCCAGAGTTCAGCTTGGCGATTCGTCGAGCGGCTCTCTGAATTCGTCGGATGTGAATAGCACTTCACTTCCGTCGGCTTCCTCCCCTCTCCCTGCGGATGACGCCGAGGTGGAGTCCCAAAAGGGACCAAACCAGGAGGAGGTGGTCCTGGAGGCGCCCCAAGGCGACCTCCCGGACTCCAGGCCCGAAGTGGGCAAAGCCCCGGAGGGATCTAAGTCCGGCCCAGGGCCAGATACTGCTCCGGAACCACCAACGGTTCCAGAGTCCGACAGGCGGCGCCTTCGTAAGAAGGGCGAGCCTATGCCACCGGCGACCTCCGTCCACCCGGAGGCACCGGACAATTTGCTGGAGGCGCTTAACGACGCCTCCATCGACAAGGAACACCACACTGTTATGAGTGCGGTGATTCAAAAGGTTCAGTCCGCCAAGAGCGGGTTGACAGAAGCCTGCACAAGTCTGTTAACAGGCTTCGAGGTATGTGTTTAAAACATAAAAATGTTACCGCATAGACAGTAGCCCCTAATGCTCGATTCGGCATTCGGAAAAGAAAAGCCGAGCTGAGGATCTAAAAACATATACGCAGGAGTCTAATAAAAATATGTCGATATGGGAATGCAGGCTACGCTGCTGACCTCTGCCGCACTAACTGCGGAGGTTAATGCATTGAAGGGAAGCCTCGAGCGGTCCAAGAGCGAGCTCGGCCGTGCCAAGAAGCAACTCGAGGACAAGGAGGGTATGTAATACCATATGTAAATGTATATAAAAATACTTGGTTGCAAATAATGACAGGACCAACCTAAATGTTGCAGGGGCCACGACCGAGGTGGCGGCCCTGAAGGAGGCGGTCTCCAAGGCCAAAAATAGTGCGGCCCTGGAGCGCGCCGAGCGAGAGAAGCAGGAGGCGCGGGTGGCGGAGGTGCGGCAAGAGCTCCAGGCTCTCATGAAAAAACACGAGAGTTTGGAGCGCGACTTGAAGACTCGAGAGTCTGAGCTCGCCTTGGCTCTTAAGAGTGCCAAAACCGCTAAGGCCGAAGCCCAGAGGGCCCTCCAGGAGATCAAGGCAATGAAGAAGATAGCGGCGGGTAAGGCATTCTTTATGCAAAACAAGAATATAAAAGTAAATTATCTGTTACTTACCCGGATTCGAAGCTCTCCAGGAGCGTTCGCCGATCTGCCCCGTAGTGTGTCTGATGCCACCGCATACTACCGAGCCGAAGAGGGGAGCTCGACGGAAAAAGTTTTCTGGTCTCAGTATGCTGAGGCCGAAGTGTGCCCCTGAGCGACCAGCTAAAGCAGCTGGTCGAGCTCCACAAGGTGGCCGAACAGGCCATGAAGGGCCTCATAGATCGGCTGTGGCCTGGAGAAGCCATGCCTGGGAGCTACTTCGGTCTAGTGCGGCGGCTGGTGGACGCGTGTCCGTGGATTGAAGTTGTCAAGCGCTCGGTATGTATCGAAGGTGCCCATCGGGCTCTTGCCCGTGCTAAAGTGCACTGGGGCAAGCTGGACGCTGAGAAGCTTTTGACGGACGCGCCACCGCCGGGCAAGGAGTATCGCACGCCCGAGATGTATTATAAGGGTATCCTGAAGGGTGCTCGCCGTATAGCGGACGAGTGCACTAAAGATGTAATTTTTGAGTAGTCTCGCATCTGTTATCCTGTACGCTGAAAAATTTGTTCATTTGCATTAAGCAACGCTTATTAATTTAAAATATTACCTTCTGTGCGGCCGTTTATCAAATCTGAGAGATGCAAGTCGTCGGCTTCGACCCCCATGCCACGAGTGCTGCGGTGTTCGGGATAAACCTGAGCGCTCTTGTTCCCATTCTTGGGTGCATCTAGGGAGGCGCTCAGCACAACGAACCAGGCCGTCGGACTTATAATGCTTTACCACTCTCACTTAGCCATAGAATTCTATAATTTTAAATTTCGGCGAAGCCCCTAGTATTCGGAAGACCGAGTTCGGGGCGCTATCCACGCCTAGGCCGGATAAGTCCGGTTCCTCGCTCTAAGCGGCATAAGTCTTTAAGGACTCGAAAAAAACCTCGCGAACAGCGACCGGTCTCTCACACTATCATGACGGTCAGTTTTAGCTTTCTCTACTGAGGTGTTAACCCAGCTCAACTGGGGCACAATCGCAGTAGTTCTCCCAGCGCTACCTTAGCCAACATTGCGGAACGTAAGGTACCAAAACATGTGAGCCGGGCAAACCCAACTATTGACCAAAGACATGATTCGGAGCCGATGCATATAGTGCTATAAGTTCGGGGTGCCGCACTCGTGAGAGTGTTCGGTCTTCGCACACCATGTTATGGGGTGCTTAAGCCCCTGGTGTATTGGCCGTACCAAAGTGTACGGTTGCATAATGTCATGATTGAACATATTTGTATAAAAATAGATGAGTACAATAATAGATAAGAGCTATGTATTGTTTATTAAAAAAGAGCTGCTATGAAAGCAGAACGATACAAATAGTGCGGTAAGCAAGGGATGGGATTATTTGACATGTCCCCCTCCAGGGGCAAGCTGTGTAAATTTAAGCAGAACGGGTATTTAGATCGTTATAGAGACCACCTGGACATATGACGCGGCTTGTTCGCGCCCTGGCTGTTGCATTGTGTGTTCGGCGAGTTTATTGCCGGACAGGCCTTCCGGATAGTTGGGTCCTGAAAGTATATAAAAAAAGAAAATGGCGGAACAGGGAGCCCCTAAGTGCAGTTGAGCCGCATTCTGGGCGTGCCGTAGTTGTGCCCTTCCTCTTATGCCCATGGTATTTTCAAAGCATAATTATGTACGCGTGGTACCGATATCACCGTCTGGCGAGGGCTGGGGTTGGGGCCGCACTGCTATGCTCGCTCAAAACGTGCCAGCCGGCTTTGTTGGAGGTTGCTTCGGGCGCGCTTGACGTTGTCCGGACGTTTAACACCCGGATTGGGGAGATGCCTTGAGAGGCTGCTCTGTACTTCCGCCGCCAGGGCCGCTGTGTGCTCCTCTGTTCGGAGAGAGCGTTCGGTGTTTCCATTTACCGTAATGCCTCTGCAAGGACCTGGCATCTTGAGCTTGAGATATGCGTAGTGCGGCACCGCATTGAATTTTGCAAATGCAGTTCGTCCGAGCAGGGCGTGATAGCCACTGCGGAGTGGGACTATGTCGAAGATTAACTCTTCGCTTCAGAAATTATCCGGGGATCCAAAGACCACTTCGAGTGTAACCGAGCCTGTACAGCTAGCTTCTACACCTGGTATGACGCCTTTAAAGTTTGTCTTTGTGGGTTTAATCCGTGAGGGATCTATACCCATTTTTCGCACTGTATCCTGATAAAGCAAGTTCAGGCTGCTACCGCCGTCCATGAGGACTCTAGTGAGGTGAAATCCGTCAATGATTGGGTCTAGGACCAATGCGGCGAATCCGCCATGACGGATGCTAGTGGGGTGGTCCCGTCGATCGAAGATGATCGGGCACGAGGACCATGGGTTGAACTTTGGGGCGACTGGCTCCAACACATAGACGTCCTTGAGGGAATGCTTCCGCTCCCTTTTGGGGATGTGGGTTGCGTATATCATGTTCACCGTCCGCACTTGCGGGGGGAAGCCCTTCTATCCTCTATTGTTCGGCGGCCGGGGCTCCTCCTCGTCATCTCTACGCAGCCCCTTGTCTCTGGTTTCCGCACTTAACTTGCCTGCCTGCTTGAACACCCAACAGTCTCTGTTGGTGTGGTTGGCTGGTTGTTCGGGGGTGCCGTGTATCTGGCACAAGCGATCGAGTATCCGGTCTAAGTTGGATGGGCCCGGAGGGTTTCTTTTGAATGGCTTCTTCCACTGACCGGGTTTAGAGCCTCTGAATCCGGCATTGACTGCCGTATCCTCAGTAGTGTCGGCGTTAATGCGGCGCTTGTGTTTGTTGCGACGTGACCTGCCATTGTTGTCCTTGGTATCCGAATTACCAGGGCTTTTGGTTATGTTATTGCTACGAGCTAGCCAGCTGTCTTCGCCCATGCAGAAGCGGGTCATGAGTGTCGTGAGGGCTGCCATAGATTTCGGCTTTTCCTGTCCTAGGTGTCGGGCGAGCCATTCGTCTCGGATGTTGTGCCCGAAGGCAGCAAGGGCCTCGGCATCCGGACAGTCGACTATTTGATTTTTCTTGGTTAGGAACCGTGTCCAGAATTGTCTGGCCGATTCTTCTGGCTGCTGGATTATGTGGCTTAGGTCGTCGGCGTCTAGTGGTCGCACGTAAGTGCCCTGGAAGTATTCAAGAAATGCGGATTCCAGGTCCTCCCAGCAACTAATTGACTCTGCTGGCAGGCTGTTAAGCCAATGTCGAGCTGGTCCTTTAAGCTTGAGAGGGAGGTACTTGATGGCGTCTAGATCATCACCACGGGCCATGTGGATATGGAGGAGGTAATCCTCGATCCATACCGCGGGATCAGTTGTGCTGTCATATGATTCAATGTTTACGGGCTTGAAACCCTCGGGGATTTGATGATCCATTACTTCGTCTGTGAAGCATAGTGGGTGTGCGGCGCCCCTGTACTGGGCTATATCACGGCACAGATCGGATGAGCTTGGTCTGTTGTATTCGGCCTGGCTGTATTTATCATATGTGGTGTGACGGTTATCATCACGTGATGTGGGGCGCCCACGCGATCCGTAGATCGATCATGTTTGCCTTGCCTTGTCCTCCAGTATATCTCGCAGGTCTATTGCGTCTCCCTGTACTCTGTTATGTTTTGAGTGGTGCCGGGGTGCGGCTTGGGTCGAGGGCCCGAAGGTCTCTCTATCGCGGCCACGGGGTGGCCCATCGGGCGCATCGTACGCTGGTAATGTAGGTCTAGTTGCTTCCTCCTCAAGTTGGGGTAGCAGCCTGCGCTGTGGGTAGCTCTTGGAGGGGCGCTCGAGTTTATACTCTTCGGCCGCCAGGACTTCGGTCCATCTGTCGGCTAGCAAGTCTTGGTCAGCTCTAAGCTGCTGCTGTTTTTTCTTGAGGCTGCGTGCCGTGGCCATAAGCCTGCGTTTGAAATGCTCCTGTTCGACGGGATCCTCTGGCACGACGAATTCGTCGTCGTCGAGGCTTGCCTCGTCTTCGGAGGGAGGCATATAGTTGTCGTCCTCAACCTCTCTGTCGGCCGCTCTCTCCTGAGGGCTGGCTCCTTCGTCCTCCTGCACTGAATCCTGCTGGAGGGGGTTATCTTTGGCACTGTCCGGCGTGTTGTTATCTCCGGTGTCGGATTCGCCGTTCTTGCTTTGGCGGGATTTAGAGCGGCGCCGCTGACGTCGGCACTTGGGTTGCTTCCTGGAGAGGTCATCCTCCGTTTGTTCCTCGTCAACCCCTGCTTTGGGGGTGTCCACCATGTATATGTCATATGACGAGGTGGCTTTCCAGTTCCCTATAGGTGCTGGTTCTTGGTCATCTCCTTCATCGGCGTCCATACCGTCGATGTCTTCGGAGTCAAAGTCGAGCATGTCAGTTAAATCGTCGACAATGGCTACAAAGTGGGTGGTGGGTGGGTTTCGAATTTCTTCGTCCTCCATATCCCAACCCTACTGACCATAGTCCGGCCAAGGCTCTCCTGACAAAGAGAGAGACTTTAGGGAGTTCAGGATATCGCCAAAGGGCGAGTGCTGAAAAACGTCCGCGGCGGTGAACTCCATGATTGGAGCCCGATCGGGTTCGATCGGAAGGGGTGCGGAAGATTCAGAGTCCAAAGCGGAGTCCCGCACCTTGGAGTCACGGGCCTTGCAAAGGACTAGGCTGGTATTCGGCTCTATCACCATAGAGATCGCGGTTCCTTGGGCGGCGTCCAACCGTCCGTCCCTGGTTAGCGTGGTCGGCTCCGAACTAACGGTTGGAGCGGGCTCCCGAGCGGCACTCCGGGCGCTGTCCGGCGGCAGAGCTAGATCGTGCCCATCGAGACAGTGCGACGCGCTCGGCCGTGGCTCGAATCCGTCGAAGATCAAGTCCCCGCGAATGTCGGCCGTGTAGTTTAAGCTTCCAAATCTAACCTGACGGCTAGGGGCGTAGCTTTCGATCTGCTCCAGATGGCCAAACGAGTTGGCCCGCAGTGCAAAGCCGCCGAATACGAAGATCTGTCCGGGGAGAAAAGTCTCGCCCTGGACCATGTCGTGGTTGGTGATCGCAGAATCCATTGGGCCTAAAGGCGACGACACAGAGGAACTCTCAATGAAAGCACCAATGTCGGTGTCAAAACCGGCGGATCTCGGGTAGGGGGTCCCGAACTGTGCGTCTAGGCGGATGGTAACAGGAGACAAGGAACACGATGTTTTTACCCAGGTTCGGGCCCTCTCGGTGGAGGTAAAACCCTACTCCTGCTTGATTGATATTGATGGTATGGGTGTTACAAGAGTTGATCTACCACGAGATCAAAGATGCTAAAACCCTAGAAGCTAGCCTATGGTATGATTGTTGTTCGTCCTACGGACTAAAACTCTCCAGTTTATATAGACACAGGAGAGGGCTAGGGTTACACAGAGTCGGTTACAATGGGAGGAGATCTTCATATCGTATCGCCAAGCTTGCCTTCCACGCCAAGGAAAGTCCCTATCCGGACACGGGACGAAGTCTTCAATCTTGTATCTTCATAGTTCGGGAGTCTGGCCAAAGGTCATAGTCCAGCCATCCGGACACCCCCTAATCTAGGACTCCCTCAGGACCAATGGGGGAGTCACATACCAAGCAACAATCTCCCAAAGCAGTTTTGTAAATGGAGCTTTGAGCTAGGAGATCGAAAATCGCAGCAAAATGAGCTAGAACTCGTGCTTGGCTAGATGGGGATTTTTTTGGGTAGAAGATGAAGTGTGTGGGTGCTGGCATAAGTGGAGGGGGGCTACCAGGGGCCCACGAGACAGGGGGCACACCCTATAGGGGGGGGCACCCTCCACTCTCATGGCCTGGTGCTTGCCCCTCATGTAGTGATTTCAGTGCCTAAAATCATCAAATATTCCAGAAAAATCATACTAAATTTGCAGGGCATTTGGAGCACTTTTATTTTCGGACTATTTTTTAATGCACGGATAATTCAGAAAACAGACAGATAATACTATTTTTGCTTTATTTATTCTAAATAATAGAAAGTAAAAATAGGGTACAGAATGTTGTGCCTTCTAGTTTCATCCATCTCGTGATCATCAAAATGAACCCACTATCAAGGTTGATCAAGTCTTGTTAACAAACTCATTCCGAATAACACGGAACCGGAGAAATTTTGAATAACACTAAGTTACCTCAACGGGGATATGAAAATCCCCAACAATAAGAATATCATACTTTTTCTTGACAGTAGGGAGAGGAAATTCAAAACCTCCAATAATAATAGTTGGAACTTGTCCAATAGAATTGATGCTATGAACTTGAGATTGTTTCCTCGGAAAGTGTATCGTATGCTCATTACCATTAACATGAAAAGTGACATTGCCTTTGTTGCAATCGATAACAGCCCCTGCAGTATTAAGAAAAGGTCTACCATGGATAATAGACATACTATCGTCCTCGGGAATATCAAGAATAACAAAGTCCGTTAAGATAGTGACATTTGCAACCACAACAGGCACATCCTCACAAATACCGACAGGTATAGGAGTTGATTTATCAGCCATTTGCAAAGATATTTCAGTAGGTGTCAACTTATTCAATTCAAGTCTACGATATAAAGAGAGAGGCATAACACTAACACATGCTCCAAGATCACATAAAGCAGTTCTAACATAATTTCTTTTAATGGAGCATGGTATAGTTGGTACACCCGGATCTCCAAGTTTCTTTGGTATTCCACCCTTAAAAGTGTAATTAGCAAGCATGGTGGAAATTTCAGCTTCCGGTATCTTTCTTTTATTTGTGATGATATCCTTCATATACTTAGCATAAGGATTTACTTTAAGCATATCAGTTAAGCACATACGTAAGAAGATAGGTCTAATAATTTCAGCAAAGCGCTGAAAATCCTCATCATCCTTTGACTTGGATGGTTTATGAGGAAAGGGCATGGGTTTCTGGACCCATGGTTCTCTTTCTCTACCGTGCTTCCTAGCAACAAAATCTCTCTTATCATAACATTGATTCTTTGATTGTGGGTTATCAAGATCAACAGCCGGTTCAATCTCTACATCATTGTTTTTGCTAGGTTGAGCATCAACATGAACATTATCATTAACATTATCACTAGGTTCATGTTCATCACCTGATTGTGTTTCAGCATCAGAAATAGAAATATCATTGGGATTCTCAGGTGTGTCTACAGTAGGTTCACTAGAAGCATGCAAAGTCCTATCGTCTTTCTTTTTCTTCTTTTTAGAAGAACTAGGTGCCTCTAATTTATTTCTTTGAGAATCTTGTTCGATTCTCTTAGGGTGGCCTTCAGGATACAAAGGTTCCTGAGTCATTCTACCAGTTCTAGTAGCTACTCTAACAACAAAGTCATTTTTATTATTTAATTCAAGAAGCAAATCATTTTGAGCTTTAAGTACTTGCTCAGCTTGAGTAGCAACCATAGAAACATATTTGCTAACGAGGTGAAGTTCATCTTTAACTCTAGCCAGATTATCACTTACACGTCCTAACTCGAAAGCATTATTCTTTAACTCTCTACCAACATAAGCATTAAAACTTTCTTGTCTAGCCATAAAATCATCAAATTCATCTAAGCACGGGCTATGGAATTTAGTAGAGGGGATTTCAACTTTATCATATCTATAGAGAGAATTTACCTTTACTACCTGTGTAGGGTTATCAAGACAATATGGTTCTTCAACAGGCGGTATATTAAGACCATGTATTTCTTCAATAGGAGGTAAAGTCTTAACATCTTCAGCTTTAATACCCTTTTCTTTCATTGAATTCTTTGCCTCTTGCATATCTTCAGGACTGAGAAATAAAACACCTCTCTTCTTCGGAGTGGGTTTAGGAATAGGCTCAGGAGTTGGCTCAATTGGTTCAGGAATTGCCTCAGGAATTGGCTCAAGAAGAGTCCAATTATTTTCATTAGTCAACATATTATTTAATAATAATTCAGCTTCGTCGACTGTTCTTTCCCTGAAAACACAACCAGCACAACTATCCAAGTAGTCCTTGGAAGCATCGGTTAGTCCATTATAAAAGATATCAAGTATTTCATTTTTCTTAAGAGGATGATCAGGCAAATCATTAAGTAACTGGAGAAGCCTCCCCCAAGCTTGTGGGAGACTCTCTTCTTTGATTTGCACAAAATTATATATTTCCCGCAAGGCAGCTTGTTTCTTATGAGTAGGGAAATATTTAGCAGAAAAGTAATAAATCATATCCTGAGGACTACGCACACAACCAGGAGCAAGAGAATTATACCAAGTCTTAGCATCACCCTTTAATGAGAACGGAAATATCTTAAGGATATAATAATAGCGAGACTTCTCATCATGAGTAAACAGGGTAGCTATATCATTCAACTTGGTAAGATGTGCCACAACAGTTTCAGATTCAAGGCCATAAAAAGGATTATATTTAACTAAAGTAATAATCTCAAGATCAACAGAGAATTCATAATCCTTATCAGTAACACAGATAGGTGAAGTAGCAAAAGCAGGGTCAGGTTTCATTCTAGCATTAAGAGACTGCTGCTTCCATTTAGCTAATAATTTCTTAAGATCATATCTATCATTGCAAGCAAAGATTTCCCTAACAGCTTCTTCATTCATAACACAACCCTTAGGAACAACATGCAATACATAATCATTGGGAGAACCTTCATCATCTCTATCATCAATAATAGGTTCTTCAGTAATTTCATTCCCCCTAACTCTAGCAAGTTGTTCATCAAGAAATTCACCTAATGGCAAAGTAGTATCACACACAGAAGTAGTTTCATCATGCATAGCAGAAGTGGCATCATCAATAACATGCGACATATCAGAATTCATAGCAGTAGCAGGTTTAGGTGTCGCAAGCCTACTAATAACGGAAGGAGAATCTAGTGCAGAGCTAGATGGCAGCTCCTTACCTCCCCTCGTAGTTGAGGGCAAAATAGTAGTTCGGTCATCTTTCAAGTTCTTCATAGTGATCAATAGATATAAATCCCAAGTGACTCAGAGAATAGAGCTATGCTCCCCGGCAACGGCGCCAGAAATTAGTCTTGATAACCCACAAGTGTAGGGGATCGCAACAACTTTCGAGGGTAAAGTATTCAACCCAAATTTATTGATTCGACACAAGGGGAGCCAAAGAATATTCTTGAGTATTAGCAGTTGAGTTGTCAATTCAACCACACCTGGATAACTTAGCATCTGTAGCAAGGTATTTAGTAGCAAAGTAGTATGATAATAAAGGTAACAGTAGCAAAAGTAATGTTTTTGGGTTTTTGTAGTAGTTGTATCAGTAGCAATGGAAAAGTAAATAAGCGAAGAACAATATGTGAAAAGCTCATAGGCAATGGATCAGTGATGGATAATTATGCCAGATGCGATTCCTCATGTAATAGCTATAACATAGGGTGACACAGAACTAGCTCCAGTTCATCAATGTAATGTAGGCATGTATTCCATAAATAGTCATACGTGCTTATGGAAAAGAACTTGCATGACATCTTTTGTCCTACCCTCCCATGGCAGCGGGGTCCTAGCGGAAACTAAGGGATATAAAGGCCTCCTTTTAATAGAGAACCGGAACAAAGCATTAGCACATAGTGAATACATGAACTCCTCAAACTACGGTCATCACCGAGAAGTATCCCGATTATTGTCACTTCGGGGTTGTCGGATCATAACACATAATAGGTGACTATAGACTTGCAAGATAGGATCAAGAACACACATATATTCATGAAAACATAATAGGTTCAGACCTGAAATCATGGCACTCGGGCCCTAGTGACAAGCATTAAGCATAGCAATGTCATAGCAACATCAATCTCAGAACATAGTGGATACTAGGGATCAAACCCTAACAAAACTAACTTGATTACATGGTAAATCTCATCCAATCCATCACCGTCCAGTAAGCCTACGATGGAATTACTCACACACGGCGGTGAGCATCATGAAATTGGTGATGGAGGATGGTTGATGATGATGACGGCGACGAATCCCCCTCTCCGGAGCCTCGAACAGACTCGAGATCAGCCCTCCCAAGAGAGATTAGGGCTTGGAGGAGGCTCCGTATTGTAAAACATGATGAAACTTTCTCTCTGAATTTTTTCTCCCCGAACATGAATATATGGAGTTGGAGTTGAGGTCGGTGGAGGTCCAGGGGGCCCACGAGATAGGAGGGCGCACCCTAGGGGGGGCTGTCTCGTGGACAGCCTGTGGCCCCCCTGGTGTATTTCTTTCGCCCATAAATTCTTGTTAATTCCAAAAAGTGCCTCCATGGATTTTCAGGACATTCCGAGAACTTTTCTTTTCTACACATAAAACAACATCACGGCAGTTCTGCTGAAAACAGCGTCAGTCCGGGTTAGTTTCATTCAAATCATGCAAGTTAGTGTCCAAAACAAGGGCAAAAGTGTTTGGAAAAGTATATACGTTGGAGAGATATCAGCGATGCTCCTTGCCCTTCGGCGGCCCCTCTGTCACCAGCTTCTCGGCGTCCATCCTCCCCCATTGCACCTTCGCACGGGCCAAGGCCCTGCGTGCACCCTCAATGCAGACGGACCGCTTAACGACTTCAAGCCATGGACATGCATTCACCATCCGCTTGACAAGGCCGAAGTAGCTGCTGGGCAGGGGCTCGCTAGGCCACAACCGAACTATGAAGTCCTTCATGGCAAGCTCGGCCGCCTTGTGAAGTTCGACCAGTTACTTTAGCTGGTCGCTCAAGGGCATCGGATGTTCGGCCCCAATATACTGGGACCAAAACAGCTTTCTCATCGAGCTCCCCTCCTCAGCCCGGTAGAACGTCGCGACATCAGAGATGCTGCGCGGTAGATCTGCGAATGCTCCTGGAGAGCTCCGAACTCGGGTAAGTAAAAGAAAAGTCTCCTTCACATGATTGCTTTGCATAATGAAAGCCTTACCCGTAGCTATCTTATTGGCCGCCTCAATTTCTTGGAGGGCCTTCTGGGCTTCATCCTTGGCATCTAGTGCGCTCTGACGGGCCTTCGCAAGCTCCAACTCTTGTGTCTTGGAGTCGCGCTCCAAGGACTCGAATTTTTGACAAAGTCCTGAAGCTCTTGTTGGACCTCATCAACTCGCGCCTCTTGTTTTTCGTGCTCGGTGCACTCCTTGGCCGCTTTGTTTTCGGCCTCGGATAGCGCCTTCTTAAGGGCCACCACTTTGATCGTGGCCCCTAGTAAAATTCATCGTGCTTCTATTAGCATCAACGATTTTTTTCCTTTATATAACATTCAGATGGGGTATTACTTACCTTTGTTCTCCTCAAGCCGACTCTTCACGAGGCCGAGCTCTTCTTCGGCCCGCCCAAGGTTCTGCCTCAGTCCGGAGACCTCCGCAGTGGCAGCGGCAGCGGCCAGTAGTGACGCCTGGTTATTCACATAGACATAATATGATTGGACTCCAGGGAATAATATTTGATCCTCTGTTCGGCTTTTCTTGCCGAACACCAAACAGAGCATCAGGGGCTACTGTCTATACTGTGATACTTTCTCATAATTTAAATTACTTACCTCAAAGCCTGTCAGGAGGCTGGTGCAGGCTTCGGTCAATCCGCTTTTGGCGGGCTGAATCTTCGCAATCACCGTACTCATAAGAGTACAGTGTCCTTCATCAAGGGAAGCGCTTCCACCAAGTTACCCGATGCCTCTGGATGGACAGAGGTCATCAGCACAGGCAGCTCGCCCCCCTTGGTGGGGGGTTGCGTGTCTGAATCTGGAACCACCGGAGGTTCTGGGACAGTATCCGACCGAGGGTCAAGCCTGCTGCAGCCCCCCTCATCCGAATCCATGGGGATCTCCCCCCCACGAGCCCGACATCGGGAGTCTCGCCTTGAGGCATATCTAGGACAACCTCCTCCTAGCCCGGTATCCTCTGAGATAACACCTTGGTGTCATCCGCGGGCCGGGGAGTGGAAGCCGTCGGGAGAGAATAGCTGTTCATCTCCGATGAGCTCAAGGACCCATCCGAGGAGGATAAGTCAATGTGGGCTTTGGACGGACTGCACAAACAAATCTTGACATAATAAGAAGCCATAAAGCTAAAAACATGCAAGAAGTATTATGGCATCTGAATACTTACGACTTCGCCAGGGGCTTGGCCCTGGGTAGCCACTCCTCCTCGCTGTAGGCGGTGGTTGTGGAGTGGTCCGGAGGAAGGGTCATTCCCTTCTTGGACCCTTCAGTCTCCCCGGAAGGTGCGGCCGTCCTTTTCTTCTCCCCCTCGGTTTGGGGGAGAGGGTTTTCGTCTTCCTCCTCCTCGTTGTCATTGGAGGAGTGCACCTCGGTGTCTTCGGACGATGAGTCCGACACCACCTTGCGCCGGAGACTTTTCCTGGTCCCCGTGGCCTTCTTCTTTGGCACCTCATAGGGCGCCGAAACCAGCATCTCCGTCAGGAGAGTGGTTGCTGGATCTTCAGGCAACGGAGCCGGACAGTCGATCCGCTCCGCCATCGCCACATAATCCTGTTAAATCAGTGTGGTAGCTTAAGCTCCTCCAACGAATATACTGAGGAAAGGCACATCTTGCAAAATGTAGAATGCTTACCGAATTGGTGTGGCGCTTGGCGCTGAGTCCACGATTCTCGGTGGTGGGAGGAGGAACTTCGCTGGCCTTGAACAACACCTTCCAGACGTCTTTGTGCGTCATGTCGAAGAGCTCTTGCAGTGTCTGGTGTTGGGCCACGTCGAACTCCCACTGGTTGAATGCCTGTCTTTGACACGGGAGGATCCGACGAAATAGCATGACCTGGACCACGTTGACAAGCTTGATCTTCTTGGTCATCATATGCTTGATACAGTTCTAGAGTCTGGTCAGCTCCGCGGACACGCCCCATGCTAGACCCTTCTCTTCCAGGAGGTGAGCCGCATGGGGATGCCGGATCGGAATTCGGGGGCCGCCACCCAGTTGGCGTCGCGTGGCTCGATGATGTAGAACCACCCCGATTGCCACCCATTCACGGTCTCCACAAAGGAGCCTTCGAGCTAGGTGATGCTGGGCATCTTGCCCACCACGGAACCTCCACACTCCGCCTGCTGACCGACCACAATCCTCGGCTTCACATTGAAGATCTTCAGCCACAGGCCGAAGTGGGGCCTGATGCGGAGGAAAGCCTCCCACACGACGATAAACGCCGAGATGTTGAAGATGAAATTAGGGGCCAAATCGTGAAAATCCAGCCCGTAATAGAACATGAGCCCGCGGACAAATGAGTGGAGGGGGGATCCCAGTCCGCGCACGAATTGGGCGAGGAACACAACCCTCTCATGGGGTCTTGGAGTCGGAATGATCTGCCCTGCGTCCGGAGCCGGTGCGCGATGTCTGCGGCTAAGTATCCGGCCACCCGGAGCTTCATAATGTCCTCCTCCATGACGGAGGAGGCCATCCACTTGCCTCCCACTCCGGACATGTTTGGATGTATGGAGAAGGTGAGAACTGGGGCGCTAGAGCTCGAGCATGCAAGAATGGATGAGCGAAGAAGGAAGAAGGCATGGGTGAAAGAGGAGAATCCTTATCTCTTTATAAACGCAGTAGAAACTGTGCGCCTCCCCACTTGCCCGTTAAGATCGCTTATTTCCCAAGCGCCACGATTGATGGCACGGTTGGGTTACCCATACCCGTATTGATGAGAATCCCGTGATAAGGGGACATGATCTCTGCTTCGACAAGACGTGTCAAGGAAACCGCCTCGCATTACGTGCAGTAGCTGGTTGTGAAAAACAGTTCGAATAATGACCGGACCGTGGCGTGATGTCATGCTATAAAAAGTTGTCAGCAGATTGGATTTGTGGAATATTGTGCTCTCCACGGTGGTATGTGGAATTTGTTTTGCAGAGCCGGACACGATCCTTGTGTTCGGAATCTTCTATGGAGTATTCGGAGAAGGAACCCGCCTTGCAATGCCGAAGACAATCTGCGCGCCGGACTCATCGTCATTGAAGCCTGGTTCAGGGGCTATTGAGGGAGTCCTGGATTAAGGGGTCCTCGGACAGCTGGACTATATACTTTGGTCGGACTGTTGGACTATGAAGATACAAGATTGAAGACTTCATCCCGTGTCCGGATGGGACTCTCCTTTGCGTGGAAGGCAAGCTTGACAATTCAGATATGTAGATTTCCTTCTCTGTAACCGACTCTATGTAACCCTAGCCCCCTCCGGTGTCTAAATAAACCGGAGGTAAATAAACCAGAGGGTTTAGTCCGTAGGACAACAACAATCATAATCATAGGCTAGCTTCTAGGATTTAGCCTCTACAATCTCGTGGTAGATCAACTCTTGTAATACTCATATCATCAAGATCAATCAAGCAGGAAGTAGGGTATTACCTCCATCGAGAGGGCCCGAACCTGGGTAAAACATTGTGTCCCGTGCCTCCTGTTACCATTAGCCTTAAACGCATAGTTTGGGACCCCCTACCCGAGATCTGCCGGTTTTGACACCGACAACAGCCTGAACCTGCTCATCAGGATACAGTGTGCAAAATGGGCATCGACCCCTCAAGGATCAAGCCCACAAAAACCACCTTCAAGGGTGTCATACCCGGTGTGGAGGCTTGTTGAACGGGCTCAATCAAATTGGAGGTGGTCTTCGGATCTGCGAACAATTTCTAAAGCAAGGACTTAATCTTCGACATCGCCCCCTTCTGCAGTGGCCATCATGCACTGCTCGGACGAACCGCATTTGCCAGATTCAATGCGGTACCGCATTATGCATACCTCAAGCTCAAAATTCCAGGACCTCGCGGGGTTATAATAGTTTATGGAAACACAGAGCGCTCGCTCCGAACGGAGGAGCACACGGTGGCCCTCGCAGCAGAAGTACAAAACAGCCTTCTTAGGCAAACAACCCATTCAGCGATAAAGAACCCGGACACCGTCAAGTGAGTCCGGAGTACCCCGCCACAGGATCATCCGGCACGTCCAGAGATCGACTAGCAATTTGGCCTCCGTCCTAGTGCCCGACAGGCGGCGAAATTTGTGCCGCGCGTACATAATTACGTAGTCAAAATACCATGGGCATAGGCAGAGGCACGATTATGACACGGTCCACAAGACGGTTCAACCGCCCCAGGACCCACGCATCCTTGCACCTTTTTTCTTTCAGGTCCCTATCTTCGCGAGGCTCTTCCGAAAGACCGACTATCGGACACATAGCGCGACGGACACACCAAGAAGACAAGAAGCTTTGGCATACAAGGGAATCCTCAGGTGGTCTCTGATAACGATCGTTATACCTGTTTTACATACCCGCAAACAGCTCGCTCCTAGTCAGGATGTGTCAAACAGTCCTATTTTGCTTATTGCACTACTTGTATACGTACACTTTGATGTACTATTCGAATAACAAGGAAAAATAATGTACAACGTCAACTTACTATTACATTTATTTACCCCTTTTTCTTTACCCCTTATTTATTGCACTCATACACTTTGGTACATCCGGTTCGCCAGGGGCTTCAGCGCACCCCATAACGCGGCAAGAAAAGTCCGAACACTTTCGACAGCGCGGCACCCCGAACTTATAGCATTATATGCATCAACTCAACCAAGTCTTGGGTCAATAGTTGGGTTTGCCCGGCTCCCATGTTTTGGTACCTTACGTTCCGCTATATCGGCTAAGGTAGCACATGGAGAACTAATGCGATTGTGTCCCAGTTCTTCCAGACGAGCACCTCAGTAGAGAAAGCCGAAATCTGACTGTCATGATGAGGCGAGAGCTGGTCGTTGTTCGAGAGGTCTCAAATCCTTAAAGATTTTTCCGCTTCAGGCGAGGAATTGGCCTTGCCCGATTTAGGCGTGCATAGCGCCCCGGTCCGGTCTTCCGGATACTAGGGGCCTCGCTGAAATTTAAAATTGTAGACTTCTATGGCCAAGTGAGAGTGATAAAGCTGTATAGTCCAATTGCCTTGTTCGCTGCGTTAAACATCTCCTTAAAAGGATCAAAAATTTGGATAAAGAGTGTTTATATTTATCCCGAACAGCCCAGTACTAGTTACATGGGGGCAGAAGCCAACGACTGGCCAACTCTCAAGATTTTATAAACGGCCGCACAGAAGGTAATATTTTAAATTAACAAGCGCCATATAGCGCAGAGGAACTCGTTTTCATATTACAGGATGACTTGTGTACATTCATTCAAATATTACATCCTTAGCACATTCATCCACCACAAGGCGGACACCCTTAATGACATTGTCATAGTACTGTTCGGCGTGGCGATGCTCCTTGCCCTTCGGCGGCCCCTCTGTCACCAGCTTCTCGGCATCCATCTTTGCCCAGTGCACTTTCGCACGGGCCAAGGCCCGGCGTGCACCTTCAATGAAGACGGACCGCTTAAGGACTTCAAGCCGCGGACAGACATTTACGATCCGCTTGACAAGGCCGAAGTAGCTGCCGAGCAGAGGCTCTCCAGGCCACAGCCGGACTATGAGGTCCTTCATGGCCAGCTTGGCCGCCTTGTGAAGTTCGACCAGTTGCTTCAGCTGGTCGCTGAAGGACATCGGATGTTCAGCCCCAATATACTGGGACCAAAACTGCTTATCCGTCGCGCTCCCTTCCTCAGCTTGGTAGAACTCTGCGGCATCAGAGATGCGGTGCGGCAGATCTGCGAATGCTCCTGGAGAACTCCGAATTTGGGTAAGTAAAAGGAAAGTATCCTTCACATGCTTGCTTTGCATAATGAAAGCCTTACCCGCCGCTATCTTCTTGGCTGCCTCAATCTCCTGGAGGGCCTTCTGGGCTTCGACCCTGGCGTCTTGCATGCTCTGACGGCCTTCGCAAGGTCCAACTCTTGCGTCTTGGAGTCACGCTCCAAGGACTCGAATTTTTTGACGAAATCATGGAGATCTTGTTGGACCTCATCAACCCGAGCCTCTTGTTTTTCACGCTCGGTGCGCTCCATGGCCGCTTTGTCTTCGGCCTCGGACAACGCCTTCTTAAGGGCCGCCACTTCGGTCGTGGCCCCTATCAAAATTCATCATGCTTTTATTAGCATCAATGATTTTTTTCCTTTATATAACACACGGACGGGGTATCACTCACCTTTGTTCTCTTCGAGCTGCCTCTTCACGAGGCCGAGCTCTTCTTCGGCCCGCCCAGGGTTCTGCTTCAGTCTGGAGACCTCCGCAGTGAGGGCGGCGGCGGCCAGCATCGACGCCTACTTATTCACATAGACATATTATGATTAGACTCTTGGGAATAATAAGTGATCCTTTGTTAGGCCTTTCTTTCCGAACACCGAACAAAGCATCAGGGGCTACTGCCTATACTGTGATATTTTCTCATTATTTAATTACTTAGCTCAAAGCCTGTTAAGAGGCTGGCGCAGGCTTCAGTCAATCCGCTTTTTGTGGACTGAACCTTCGCAATCACCGTACTCATCAGAGTATGGTGTTCTTCATCAATGGAAGCGCCTTGAAGCGTTTCCAGCAAGTTGTCCGATGCCTCTGGATGGACAAAGGACATCTGCACAGGTGGCTCTCCCTCCTTAGAGAGGTGCTGCCTACCTGAAATCGGAACCACGGGAGGTTCCGGTGCAGTATCCGGCTGGGGGCCAAGCTTGCTGCGGCCCCCCTTATCAGAATCCATGGGGATCTTCCCCCCCCATGAGCCCGACATCGGGGGTTTCGCCTTGAGGCGCCTCCAGAACTATCTCCCCCTGGACCGGTATCCTCTGAGACAATCATCGGCGGGCCGGGAAGTGGAGGCCGTCGGGAGCGAATCGTTGTTCATCGTCGACGAGCTCAAGGACCCATCCGAGGAGAGTAGGTCGATGCGGGCTTTGGACGGACTGCATGAACATATCTTAACATGATAAGAAGCCATAAAGCTGAAACATACTAGAAGTATCATGGTATCTGGATACTTACGACTTCGCCAGGGGCTTGTCCCTGGGTAGCCACTCCTCGTCGTTGTAGGTGGCTGTCGTGGAGTGGTCCGGAGGGAGGGTCCTCCCCTTCTTGGACCCTTCGGCCTCCCCGGATGGGGCAGCTTTCCTTTTCTTCTCCCCCTCGGTTTGGGGGAGGGGGTTTTCCTCTTCCTCCTCCTCGTTTTTGTTGGAGGAGTGCGCCTCGGTGTCTTCGGATGACGAGTCCGACACAACCTTACGCGGGAGACCTTTCCTGGTCCCCGTGGCCTTATTCTTGGCCTTCTTCTCCGGCATCTCATAGGGTGCCGGAAAGAACATCTCTGTCAGGAGATCAGTTGCTGGATCTTCAGGCAACAAAGCTGGACAGTCGATCCGCTCTGTTGTCGCCACATAGTCCCGTTAAAACAGTATGATGACTTAAGATTCCTCCCACGAATATACTGAGGAAAGGCACATCTTGTGAGATATAGAGAGCTTACCGAATTGGCGAGGTGCTTTGTGCTGAGTCCGCGGTCCTCGGTGGTGGGAGGAGGTACTTCGGTGGCCTTGAACAACACCTTCCAGACGTCTTTGTGCGTCGTGTCGAAGAGCTCTCGCAGCGTCTGGTGTTTGGCCGAATCGAACTCCCACAGGTTGAATGCCCGTCTTTGACACATGAGGATCGGGGGAAAGAGCATGACCTGGACCATGTTGAAAAGCTTGATCTTCTTGCTTATCATATTTTTTATGCAATTCTGGAGTCCGGTCAGCTCCGCGGGTGCAACCCAGGCTAAGCCCTTCTTCTTCCAGGAGGTGAGCTGCATGGGGATGCCAGATCGGAATTCAGGGGCCGCCGCCTAGTTGGCGTCGCACGGCTCGGTGATGTAGAACCACCCCGATTTCGACCCCTTCACGGTCTCCACATAGGAGCCTTCTAGCCAGGTGACGTTGGGCATCTTGCCCACCATAGCGCCTCCGCACTCCGCTTGCTGGCCAACTACTATCTTCGGCTTCACGTTGAAGATCTTCAGCCATAGGCTGAAGTGTGGCTTGATGCGGAGGAAGGCCTCGCACACGACGATAAACGCCGAGATGTTGAGGATGAAATTAGGGGCCAGATCATGAAAATCTAACCCATAGTAAAACATGATCCCGCAGACAAATGGGTGGAGGGGGAATCCCAGTCCGCGGATGAAGTGGGCGAGGAACACAACCCTCTAGTGGGGTTGCGGAGTCGGAACGATCTGCCCTACGTCTGGGAGCCAGTGCGCGATGTCTGCGGCCAAGTATCCGGCCACCCGGAGCTTCGTAATGTCCTTCTCCGTAACGGAGGAGGCCATCCACTTGCCTCCCGCTCCGGACATTTTTGGAATGGCTGTACGGAGAAGGTCAGGACTGGGGCGCTGGAGCTCGAGCATGCGAGAATGGATGAGCGGAGGAAGAAGAAGGCGTGAGTGAAAGAGGAGAATCCCTATCTGTTTATAAAGGCGGTAGAAACTGTGCGCCTCCCCACTTGCCGTTAAAATCGCTTATTCCCCAAGCGCCACGATTGATGGCGCGGTTGGGTTACCCATGCCCGTATTGATGAGAATCCCCCGATAACCGGACACGATCTCTGCTTCGACAAGATGTGTCAAGGAAACCGCCTCGCATTACGTGCAGTAGCTGGTTGTGAAAAACGGTTCGAATAATGACCGGACTGTGGCGTGATGTCATGCTAGTAGAAGCTGTCAGCAAATTAGATTTGTGGAATACTGTGCTCTCTACGGTGGTATGTGGAATTTGTTTTTGCAGAGCCAGACAAGATCCTTGTGTTCCAAATCTTCTATGAAGTATTCGAAGAAGGAACCCGCCTTGCAATGCCGAAGACAATCTGCATGCCGGACTCATCGTCATTGAAGCCTGGTTCAGGGGCTACTGAGGGAGTCCTGGATTAAGGGGTCCTCGGACAGCCGAATTGTATACTTTGGCCGGACTGCTGGACTATGAAGATACAAGATTGAAGACTTCGTCCCATGTCCGGATGGGACTCTCCTTTGCATGGAAGGCAAGCTTGGCAATTCGGATATGTAGATCTCCTTCTCTATAACCGACTCTATGTAACCTAGCCTCCTTCGGTGTCTATATAAACCAGAGGGTTTAGTCCATAGGACAACAACAATCATAATCATAGGCTAGCTTCTAGGGTTTAGCCTCTACGATCTCGTGGTAGATCAACTCTTGTAATAATCATATCATTAAGATCAATCAAGCAAGAAGTTGGGTATTACCTCCATCGAGAGGGCCCCAACCTGGGTAAACATTGTGTCTCCCGCCTCCTGTTACCATTAACCTTAGATGCACAGTTTGGGACCCCCTACCCGAGATCCACCGGTTTTGACACCGACAGTCGCAGCTAAGCCCCCGAGTGGGAGGATTGCCCTCCACTCGGAGTGTTTTTTAACTTAGGCGAGTACGGGGTCGTAGCTAAGCCCCCGAGTGGGAGGATTGCTCTCCACTCGGAGTGTTTTTAACTTAGGCGAGTATGGGGTCGCAGCTAAGCCCCCGAGTGGGAGGATTGCTCTCCACTCGGAGTGTTTTTTTTTAACTTAGGCGAATCAGGTTCGCGGCTAAGCCGCCCACTGGGGGATTCCGACACAAATGATTACGGGAAATTAATCATTAAGATACTGCAAAAATCTTGTCTTTGGTAAGCAAACTGAAGGACTTCTTATTACAACTCGTCGATCCGAGTGATTTCAGGTATATAAAGGTCGAAGTAGCTCTTCGTTCCACGCGCGAGGCTCGTCCATATTCTTGGCTATGTTGTAGATGTGGTACGCTCTGTTGTGAAGCACCTTGGTGATGATGAAGGGACCTTCCTAGGCTGGAGCAAGCTTGTGAGGCGTTTCTGATCCACTCGGAGCACAAGGTCTCCTTCCTAGAACGCTCGACCTCTGACATTACGGGCATGGAATCGATGCAGATCTTGCTGATAGATGATCGACAGAATCAGAGCCATCTCGTGTTCCTCTTCTACGAGATTGACTGCGTCTTCGCGTGCCTGCTCTACTTCAGCTTCTGAGAAGAGTTCCACCCGGGGAGCATTGTGCAGCAAGTCACTCAGAAGCACAGCCTCGGCACCGTACACTAGGAAGAAAGGAGTTTGGTCAGTCGACCGGTTCGGTGTCGTTCTCAGTCCCCATAGGATGGATGGTAACTCAGTCACCCAAGCTCCAGCAGCGTGCTTGAGGTCGCACATCAGTCGGGGTTTTAACCCTTGAAGGATCAAACCATTCGCCCTTTCTGCTTGCCCATTTGATTGCGGCTGTGCAATGGACGCATAGTCTACCCGAGTACCTTGGGACGCACATAATGCCTTGAACTCATCAGAATCAAAATTGGAGCCGTTATCTTTGATAATGCTATGAGGAACTCCATATCTGAATATCAACTCCTTGATGATATGGATGGCAGTGCTTGAGTCAAGGTTTTTGATGGGCTTGGCTTCGATCCACTTAGTGAACTTGTTGACTGCTACAAGCAAATGAGTGAAACCACTTCTGCCGGTCTTTAAGGGTCCAACCATATCCAACCCCCAGACTGCAAACAACCAGACGAGTGGAATAGTCTTCAAGGCAAACGCAGGCTTGTGGGACATGTTGGAGTAGAACTAGCAACCTGGGCACTTGTCGACTATATCTTTTGCCATCTCATTTGCCCGAGGCCAATAGAACCCCGCTCGGTATGCCTTGGCCATGACGGTTCAAGGACACATGGTGACCATAGGTCCCCGAGTGGATATCATTTAGGATCATTCGACCTTCTTCTGGGGTGATGCAGCGTTGAGCCACTCCCGTGACATTTTCTCTGTAAAATTGTCCTTTTATCATGGTGAAAGCTTTCGATCGACAGACTATCTGGCGAGCTTCATCCTCCTCTTCTGAGAGCTCCTGCCTGAGAATGTATGCGATGTACGGTACCGTCCAATTGGGCGTGATCACCAAGACTTTGATGATCAAGTCGACCACAGCTGGAACCTCAATCTTAGTCAGATCGGTTGAACTTGTTGGTTGTGGGGGCTCTTCCTTGAAGGGATCTTCCTGTACTGACAGGGTGTGGTGATGCTCCAAGAACACGTTACTGGGGATAGGCTTCCGAGTGGAACCTATCTTCGCCAGATCATCAACAACTTGATTCTTGATTCGTGGTATGTGGTGGAGCTCTAACCCCTAAAACATCTTCTCTAGCTTTCTCACTACATTGCAATAACCAGTCATTGATGGATTCCTGACATCCCATTCCTTCATTACTTGATTATCCACTAAGTCTGAGTCGCTGAAGACCATCAAGTGCCGGACGCCGAGTGAAACGGCCATACGCAACCCATACAATAGTGCCTCATACTCAGCTTCGTTGTTTGAAGAGTCAAAGTGGATCTGGAGGACATAACTGAGCTTGTCTCCTCGTGGGGACACTAAAACCACTCCTGCACCAGAGCCATTCAACATCTTGGATCCATCAAAGAACATGGTCCAATGTTCTGACTGAATCTGAGTCGGCTGCTGTAAGGGCATATTTATCCCTAAGGTGTTTTGGTGATTGATGACAATGCTTTTGCGGACTAATCATGTGCCTTGAGTATTTTAGTCGCTTCGTCACTAGGCACAAGGCGGTTTGGTACCCCTCGAAGACTATTGAAGGCGACGATGTTCTACATCTCTTTTGGTGGATTTGAGTCGTAGGATAGCCATACTATTAAGAGGGGGTCCGCGTTGGAAAGGTTTGGGTGGAATCATCACGTACACATTCACTCCCTTTGCACTGCCTTTCCCTTTGCACTTTGGAGCATCCTCCATTATCTTCATATTTATGCAAAAAGTAGAACTCCTAGTGTTGCTGTTCTGAGGCATGCGGTAGTACTGCTCCTAGGAGCGGTAGTACCGTAGGCCCCTGTGGTAGTACGGCAAGCCCTTGCGGTAGTACCGTAGGCGCACACAGTAGTACCGCTCCCTAGGAGCTGTAGTACCGTGGCCTCAGACCAAACTCAGCCACTCGTGCGGCTGTAGGGGCGGATGTAATTTTTTACATCGGCGCCCTACGCGGTAGTACCACCCCATGCGCGCGGTAGTACCGCGAGTCCTGTCTAGCACAACGACACAAGCGGAAGTAGGGGCGGATGTAATTTTTTACATCCGCTCCCTGCACGGTAGTACCACATGCCAGGCGCGGTAGTACCGTGTCGGATTTTTTGCATTATTTGATTTTCAGCGGAAGTAGGCACGGATGTATTTTTATTCATCCGCGCCCTTCCCAGGCTAGTCCAATCTGGCCTTGCGGTAGTACCGCAAGGGGAGCGATAGTACCGCGTTAGCGCCAGTACCGCCGTCAGCCTTGGCGGCTCTGGCTTGGACTAGCTCATGCTGTTGCAGCGGTAGTACCGTAAGCCCCTGTGCTAGTACCGCTTGTCTGGAGCGGTAGTACCGCAGGTCGCGGGCTGACTAAGTGGATAATGGTTGAATTTGTCTCTCCACTATATAAGGGGTGTCTTATTCCTCTAGTTGACTACATCTTCTATCTCTAAGCTCCATGGTTGCTCCGAGCTCCATTTTCGCCCGATCTCTCTCCCTAGCCAATCAAACTTGTTGATTTGCTCGGGATTGGTTGAGAAGGCCCCGATCTACACTTCCACCAAGAGAAATTTGATTTCCCCCACTAATCCCTAGCGGATCTTGTTACTCTTGGGTGTTTGAGCACCCTAGACGGTTGAGGTCACCTCGGAGCCATAGTCCATTGTGGTGAAGCTTTGTGGTGTCATTGGGAGCCTCCAATTAAGTTGTGGAGATTGCCCCAACCTTGTTTGTAAAGGTTCGGTCGCCGTCTTCAAGGGCACCAATAGTGGAATCACGACATCTCGCATTGTGTGAGGGCGTGAGGAGAATACGGTGGCCCTAGTGGCTTCTTGGGGAGCATTGTGCCTCCACACCGCTCTAACGGAGACGTACTTTCCCTCAAAAGGAAGGAACTTCGGTAACACATCCTCGTCTTCACCGGCTCCACTCTTGGTTATCTCGTGCCTTTACTCTTGCAAGCTTATTTGTGTTATATCCCTTGCTTGCTTGTGTGCTTGTTGTTGTTGCATCATATAGGTTGCTCACCTAGTTGCATATCTAGACAACCTACTTTGATGCAAAGTTTAATTTGGTAAAGAAAAGCTAAAAATTGTTAGTTGCTTATTCACCCCCCCTCTAGTCAACTATATCGATCCTTTCAATTGGTATCAGAGCCTCGTCTCTTTATTAAGGACTTTGCCGTCTGAAGAGTATGGTTGACACCATAGACGGTAGGGAGGAGCACTCTGGTGTGAATCCGATCTCGTCTACGGGTGATGGGGGAACCGCGGTGTCTCGTGAGAAATTCAATGTGGCTTTGGACACATTGAAGACCTCCATGACTACTGAGGTTGAAAGCATGTTTAATAAATTCTTAGAAGGACTTAAACTATCTACCTCGCCGTTGAAAGTGGGTGATCCCACTGACAAGGTGATGGATGCTAACTCCGACAAGGGGGAAGCTACTAGTGAAAAGGGTCGTTCTACTAGCGGTAGAAATGGCACCGGCATCTTTGCCCATGTGGAACCTCCAATTTATGGAGGACCGATTCCTTCCACTCATTTAAATCATGTCGGCCCTCCTCCTAAGATTGTGAAAAATGAGGACTTTGATTCTTGGGTCTATCGTTTCAAGCGTCATTTAGATCATGTGAATACAAATCCTTGGAGAGTCATTGAAGAAGGTTTTCATCCACATGACCGAAGCAACTTCACCCCTAGAGAAGCCGTGGATAATCAATTCAATGAGAATGCTCTCTTCATCATTCAAGATGCAGTCCTACCCGAAGATCTCCCTCATTGACCCTTCGCCATGGCCAAAGATTCATGGCATTGTGTTGTTTCCCTCTATAAGGGAAGCGCAAGCATTCAACACTACAACTATGAAGTGGTGCAAGATGAAGCCGATGAATTTGCAATGAAAGAAGATGAAGAAACTCGTGAGCTCTTTCGGAGAGTAACCAAACTTGCGGTCACTCTCTGAGATAATGGGAGCAAGGACATGGATGACAATTGGATCAAGAGCAAGTTCCTCAAAGCAATGATGCCCTGCCACAAGGCTTTGTCCTCCGTTATCCGTCAAAGACCAGACTTCCACTCCTTGACCTCAAATGAAGTGTTGGATGAGTTTGTGGCAATGAGGATCTTGGACAAGACCGCCGACAACACGGTGTTGTGTTCTCAACCAGCAAAGAAGCCCAACCTTGCTTTGAAGGCCAAGGTTATTGTGGAAGAAGAGGAAGATGAGGAAGATGAGGAGAGCAACTCTGAAGAAACAAAACATGATTATCATGAGCACATGGCTCTTGCTTCAAGGCAATTTTGGAGCAAGAAGAATACAAGGCCCAACTTCAACAAGAACAACTCAAGTGGGTTCAAGGGCAAGCAACATGTGAGAACATGTTAAAATTGTGGCAATGTGAGCCACTTTGTTGTGGATTGCCCTTACGAGAAGCGAGAATACAATGGTGGCAAGCTCATCCGAAAAGACAAAGCCAAGTCCTTCCCAAACAAGAACAACTTCACCAAAAAGACTCCTACTCAAGGGTTGGTGGTCCAAGAAGAATACCATGAGTATGACGATGATGATGAAGATAGTGAAGCCATGGCCATGGCCTCCGCGGCCATTGCCACAACTCCGCGGGTATCCCTCTTTGACTCGCCCAATGAGAACATCACCGCCAAGTGTCTCATGGCTAAAGCCACCAACAAGGTAACCCCCAACATCAAAACCACCATCATTACTAATCCTTCCTTGACGGATGGCATTGATGAAAGTGAGGGGTCTAATGGGGAAGTAAATGAATTTGAGTCTTTTATGAGTAAGCTCAAGGGCAAATCCAAGAAGCACTTTGTTGCTCTCTTGGAACAACTTGGTGAAGCCAATGACATGATCGAGGCTCATGAAGAAACCATCTCTAAGATGGAAGGTCATAGTCGTGACTATGCCGATAAGATATCGGATCTCTCTAATCCTCTTGAGGAAGAGCACGGGCATCGTCTGGTTCTTGAGGAGTCACACAACAAGGACCATGCTAAGTTAAAGAAAGATCTTGATCATGCTCTTGTTGTATCTTGTGTGCTAACTTCCGAGAAGGCTAAACTTGGGGTTGACCATGCTAGACTCAAGGAGGAGTTTGATATACTCGACAAGGCCCACAAGGTGCTCATGCTAGCCTCAAGGAGTCTCATGATCAACTCCAAGTGAAGCTAACTGATAATCCCCAAGTGCAGGGAATCATCGTAGCAATTCCCAAAGGTGGAAGTGATAAGTACGAAGTGTCAAACCCACATGGAGCTAAAGGTAAGATCAATATTCTCTCAAGCCCTATCTGCCACTGATACGACTCTACGTGCACCGAATGTTTGCTTCCAACTAGAAACGAGAAATAAAACTACGTTGTGGGTATGAAGAGGATAACTTTGTATGACGTCAGAGAGCTAAAATATAAAAGTAGGTGCTGTTATCATAAAGTTCGAATATATATTACTAAATAATATAAATGGCGAGTGTGGAATAATGGTGGGTCGGTGCGTGGAATTGTCCTAGGCAATTTCTAACAAGACCTGTGATCACTATTGCAATTTCATATGAGGGAGAGGCAAAAGCTAACATACTTTATCTACTTGGATCATATGCACTTATGATTGGAACTCTAGCAAGCGTCCGCAAATACTAAAGATCATTAAGGTAAAACCCAACCATAGCATTAAAGCATCAAGTCCTCTTTATTCCCATGCGCAACAACCCCCTTACTCGGGTTTGTGTTTCAGTCACTCACCAACCCACCATAAGTGAATCATGAACATATTGCAACACCCTACAGCGGGAATCCCTCACGCTTGCGCGACATGAAGGGCACCATAGGACAGCATCAAAGTGAAACATACAACTCATGCCAATCTAGATCATCAATCAACCCAAAGACAAAAGATATCTACTCAAAACATCATAGGATGGCAACACATCATTGGATCATAATATGTGGCATAAAGCACACTTCAAGTAGGGATTACAGCGGGGTGTGGGAAGTGGACCGTGTAAAAGAGATGAGGATGGTGATTTTGATGAAGACGATCACCTCGGCGATGATTCCCCTCCCGATGGCACTCCGGTGCCACCAAGAGAGAGGAGGAGAGGTTCTCCCCCTTGTACTTACTCCTCCATGGCTTTCCCCCTGTGGTCCTTGGCCTTCATGGAGATGATGGCCCCTCCAAGATCCTCCTCCATGGCCTCCGGTGATGATGGCCCCCTCCAGTAGGGTGCCAGAGAGGGCCTAGGTTGATTTCTCGTGGCTACAGAGGCTTGCGGCAACGGAACTTCCAATCTAGGTTAATTCTCGAAGGTTTCTGTATTTATAGGAATTTTTGGCATTGGTTTCACATCAGGAAGGTCTCCGGGCTGTCCAAGAGATAGGGGGGCGCGCCCTAGGGGGGGGGGCGCCCCCCACTCTCGTGGGCAGCCTGGGACTCTTCTAGCCCAACTCTGATGCTCCGCGGTCTTCTTTTGGTCCATAAAAAATCCTCAAAAATTGGCACGTCAATTGGACTCCGTTTGGTATCCCTTTTCTATAAAACACTAAAACAAGGAGAAAACGGAAACTGGCACTGGGCTCTAGGTTAATAGGTTAGTCCCAAAAATCATATAAAATGACATATAAATGCATATAAAACATCATAGATGGATAATATAATAGCATGAATACTTCATAAATTATGGATACGTTGGAGACGTATCAGCATCCCCAAGCTTAATTCCTGCTCATCCTCGAGTAGGTAAATGATAAAAGAAATAATTTATGAAGTGTGAATGCTAGCAGGTGCACAAGTTTGATCAATGATAATTTCAATCACCTTCTCTAGCATCAATATGTGTCATAATAGTAGCTTATCCCATAAAACTTTTCATGATCAAGTAACAATCTATTCACAATGTCAAGCATGGTTCAGAAACTTCATTGAGAGCTAACAAACTATAATCTCAGTCATTGAAGCAATTGCAATTTATCATAACATCAGAAAGAGTCAAGAATAGAGCTTTTCAGCAAGTCCACATACTCAACTATCATATAGTCTTCTACAATTGCTAACACTCACGCAATACTTGTGGTTATGGAGTTTCAGCCAGACACTAAGAAAGATAGGGGCTTATTGTGTTGCCTCCCAACATATTCACCTTTAGGTGATGTCAACAATAATAGCCCATGCTAACTTATATTTGGATATATAATATATATATATATCATGATCTTTCAAACACGAGGAGCTTGCC
This sequence comes from Triticum dicoccoides, assembly GCF_002162155.2. Classification (NCBI taxonomy): domain Eukaryota; kingdom Viridiplantae; phylum Streptophyta; class Magnoliopsida; order Poales; family Poaceae; genus Triticum; species Triticum dicoccoides. The sequence goes on from NC_041391.1 coordinate 458,342,622, forward strand.
AAAGGATAAAATGAAAAAGGAAAGGTGAGGATCACCTTGACTCAAGCCTAAAGTAAAAACATAAAGTAAAAGATAGGCCCTTCGCAGAGGGAAGCAGAGGTTGTCATGCGTGTTTAGGGTTGATGCACAAAATCTTAATGCAAAAGAACGTCAGTTTATATTGCCCCTTGTATGTGGACCTTTATTATGCAGTTCGTTGCTTTTATTACTTCCACAACAAGATCGTAGAAAGCTTATTTTCTCTGCACTAATAAGTCATACATATTTAGAGAGCAATTTTTATTGCTTGCACCAATGATAACTTACTTGAAGGATCTTACTCAATCCATAGGTAGGTATGGTGGACTCTCATGGCAAAACTGGGTTTAAGGGTATTTGGAAGCACAAATAGTATCTCTACTTGGTGCAAGGAATTTTGGCTAGCATGAGGGAGAAATACAAGCTCAACATGTTTGGAAGTTCAATGTCAATATACTTTAACTGAGATGTCGGAAAACATAAACCATTACGTTTGTCTTCTTTGTCCAACGTCAACTCTTTTAGCATGCCATACTTAATGAGTTCTTCACAATCATAAAAGATGTCCAAGATAATGTATTTGTATGTGAACCTCTCTTTCCTTATTATTTCCTATTAATTGCAACGATGACCAAAACTACGTTTGCCAACTCTCAACAACTGTTATGCCTCATACTTTCTATGTGTGAAGTCATCACCAACCATGTTATAAGCAAATGAAAACATATAAACGCTCATATTTATGACATTCAATTCATTCCCCCATTTACTCATACGATATACATGAAGCACAAGAGTAAATGACAAACTACTCCAAAAGATATGAGTGATGGACACTAAGTAGTCAAATAATTAACTAGCCATGGGAGGGTCCCCTTATTTTTATTCAATAATTCAGATCCAATGATTTTATTCAAATATCAAGTAAAATTGAAAATACTCTCCAAGCAAAACACATATCATGTGACGAATAAAAATATAGCTCCGAGTAAGGTATACCGATAGTTTTGAAGATGAAAGAGGGGATGCCTTCCAGGGCATCCCCAAGCTTAAGCACTTGAGTCTTCCTTGAATATTACCTTGGGGTGCCTTGGGCATCCCCAAGCTTAGGGTCTTTCCACTCCTTATTCTCCTCGTATCGATATCTCACCCAAAACTTGAAAACTTCAATCACACAAAACTTAATGGAACTTCGTGAGATAGGTTAGTATGATAAAGAGTTAATCATGCACTTTGGTACTATAAAAGACAAGGTTCATAATTGTTTTCACATAATTCCTACTGTAACATATCATTTCTACAATTTATATTGAGAAATATAAGCCATAGAAACTAGGAAACAAGCAAACTATGCAATGAAAACAGAATCTGTCAGAAACAGAACAGTCTGTAATGATCTGAACAATAACCATACTTCTGCTACTCCAAAAATTATGAAATAAATTGGTGGACGTGAGGAATTAGTCTATTAATCTTCTTCAAAAATAATTAAATCAAAATAACACTTCTGTAAAAAATGACAGCTAATCTCGTGAGTGGAAAGTTTCTGTTTTTTACAGCAAGATCACATTACTTTCACCCAAGTCTTTCCAAAGGTCTTACTTGGCACTTTATTGAAACAAAAAGCATAAAACATGATTACTACAGTAGCTTAATCATGTGGACACACAAAAATAGTAAGGATAAATATTGGGTTGTCTCCCAACGAGCGCTTCTATTTAATGCCTTTTAGCTAGGCATGGTGATTTCAATGATGCTCACATAAAAGGTAAGAGTTGAAACACAAGAAGAGCATCATGAAGAATATGACTATCACATTTAAATCTAACTCACTTCCTATGCCTAGGGATTTTGTGAGCACACAATTTATAGGAACAAAAGTCAACTAGCATAGGAAGGCAAAACACGTATAACTTCAAAACTTTTAAGCACATAGGGAGGAAACTTGATATTATTGCAACTCCTACAAGCACATATTCCTCCCTCATAATAATTTTCAGTAGCATCATGGATAAAAACTCTGTTGTCATACTCAATTGGAACCTCTTCCGAAATAGTGGAATATTAACTAAAGTTGACACTCTTCCAAATCAACTTTCATAAACATCGTGCGAAGATTCAACACCCTCCAAGATAGTGGGATCACTAATTCTAAAGTTGACACTCTTCGAAACCCACTTTAAATTATAGTATTATTCATACTCCAAAATATATAAGTGAAGTTCATGGAGCATTCTGCAATTAATATAGACTAACCAATGTCCAAGCTCAAAATATATAAGTGAAGCGCATGAAGCATTCTATAAATCAACACTCAAACGATTTAAGTGAAGCACAAAGAGCAATTCTATAAGATCATACTTAAAAGATATAAGTTAAGCACATGAAGTATTATATAAATCAATGAAGAGCTATCTCATACTAGCATGATTCTTAAAGAAAAATAAAAACACAAAGGACACGAATCATGTGAACAAAACAAAAACCGAGGTATACCGATATTTGTTGAAGAAGAAAGATGGGATGCCAACCGGGGCATCCCCAAGCTTAGATGCTTGAATATCCTTTGAAATATTTACTTGGGGTGCCTTGGTCATCCCCAAGCTTGAACTCTTGTCTCCCTTTATTCTTTTCACATCGGTAACTCCTCGTTCTTCAAACACTTCATTCACAAAAACTTAAACAAAAACTTGTGAGATCCGTTAGTGTAATAAAGCAAACTACCACTTTAAGGTACTGTAATTAACTCATTATTTGTTCATATTGGTGTTAAACCTACTGTATTCCAACTTCTCTATGGTTCATACCCTACATACTAGCCATAGCTGCATTAAAATAAGCAAACAACACACTAAAAACAGAATCTGTCAAGAACAGGACAGTCTGTAGTAATCTAGAAGTATAGTAAACTTATGTAACTCCTAAAATTATGAAATAAATTTAACAATTTGAAAAATTTGTACAGAAGTAATGTGAAAAAAGTTTCAGACCCATTTGACTTTCCAGTGAAAAATGTAAATTCATGCACTACAGCCAATGTTTCTGTTTTTGTTCTGCACACAGTAAGCAAGCAATCTTATCATACTAAAACCAAAGCTTGGCAAATTATTTTTATAATGCAATGAATATCTACAAGGGGATAATTATTTACAGACAAACTTCCATGAAAAATTCTACATTGTTTCCGTGAGCATGAACACAAGTGCTCAAGGTCGACCCTCACTTCTTCAATGGATAACTTTCCAATCACTTCTCTTTTTGAAAAACCTTTTTAGGCATGAGAGGCAAGTAAATATTTTTGGTATTTTCATTCTTTAAAATTTTTGTATGTTTCACCCACAACTAAACAAAAACAAAAAAGGAAAAACAAAATCTACTTAGTGAAGAAAGAAAACAAGCACACACAAAAATATCAACCCCACGCTATTGCTCCCCGGCAACGGCGCCATAAATGAGCTTGAAAATCCCCAAGTGTAGGGAATCATCGTAGCAATTCCCAAAGGTGGAAGTGATAAATATGGAGTGTCGAACCCACAAGAAGACAAAGGTAAGATAAATATTCTCTCAAGCCCTATCTGCCACTGATACGACTCTACGTGCACCGAATGTTTGCTTCCAACTAGAAACGAGAAATAAAACTACGTTGTGGGTATGAAGAGGATAACTTTGTATGATATCGGAGAGCTAAAATATAAAATTAGGTGCTGTTATCATAAAGTTAGAATATATTACTAAATAATATAAATGGCGAGTGTGAATAATGGTGGGTCGGTGTGTGGAATTGTCCTAGGCAATTTCTAACAAGACCGGTGATCACTATTGCAATTTCATATGAGGGAGAGGCAAAAGCTAACATAATTTCTCTACTTGGATCATATGCACTTATGATTGGAACTCTAGCAATCGTCCGCAAATACTAAAGATCATTAAGGTAAAACCCAACCATAGCATTAAAGCATCAAGTCCTCTTTATTCCCATACGAAACAACCCCCTTACTCGGGTTTGTGTTTCAGTCACTCACCAACCGACTATAAGCGAATCATGAATGTATTGCAACACCCTACAGTGGGAATCCCTCACGCTTGTGCGACACGGAGGGCACCATAGGACAGCATCAAAGTGAAACATACAACTCATACCAATCTAGATCATCAATCAACCCAAAGACAAAAGATATCTACTCAAAACATCATAGGATGGCAACACATCATTGGATCATAATATGTGGCATAAAGCACACTTCAAGTAGGGATTACAGCGGGGTGTGGGAGAGTGGACCGCATAAAAGAGATGAGGACGGTGATGATGATGGTGATGTTGATGAAACGATCACTGCGGTGATGATTCCCCTCCCGATGGCACTCCGGTGCCACCAAGAGAGAGGAGGAGAGGTTCTCCCCCTTGTGCTTCCTCCTCCATGGCTTTCCCCGTCCGGTCCTTGGCCTTCATGGAGATGATGGCCTCTCCGAGATCCTCCTCCATGGCCTCCGGTGATGATGGCCCCCTTCGGCAGGGTGCCATAGAGGGCCTAGATTGATTTCTCGTGGCTACAGAGGCTTGCGGCGGCGGAACTTCTGATCTAGGTTAATTCCCGAAGGTTTCTGTATTTATAGGAATTTTTGGCGTTGGTTTCACGTCAGGAAGGTCTCCGGGCTGTCCACGAGATAGGGGGGCGCGCCCCAGGGGTGTGGGGCGCCCCCCAGTCTCGTGGGCAGCCCGGGACTCTTCTGGCCCAACTCCGATGCTCCGCGGTCTTCTTTTCGTCCATAAAAAATCCTCAAAATTTGGCACGTCAATTGGACTCCGTTCAGTATCCCTTTTCTGTAGAACACAAAAACAACGAGAAAACAGAAACTAGCACTGGGCTCTAGGTTAATAGGTTAGTCCCAAAAATCATATAAAATGACATATAAATGCATATAAAACATCATAGATGGATAATACAATAGCATAATACTTCATAAATTATAGATACGTTGGAGATGTATCACTAACTAAAGAAAAAGCTACCTTTCCTCATATGGTATTAATTGATAATGCAAATGCCACTAACCCATGTTGTGAGCATGTGAATCTTGTGGAGGAGAATGCCAAGTTGGAGGGGCAACTTGAGAAAGGCCTTGTTACGTTCATACAAGGTGAGAAGAACCTCAGTGACCTTTTGAGCAATCAAAAGGAAGTTGTGGCCAAGGAGGGAGTTGGGTTCACACCCAAGTCCAAGAACAAGAAGAAGAACGACAAGGCCAAACAACCTCCTCCTCTCAAGCAAACTTTTGTGATGGAGTGATACGTCTCCATCGTATCTATAATTTTTGATTGTTCCATGCCAATATTATTCAACTTTCATATACTTTTGGAAACTTTTTATACTATTTTTTGGGACTAACATATTGATCCAGTGCCCAGTGCCAGTTCCTGTCTGTTGCATGTTTTATGTTTCGCAGAAACCCCATATCAAACGGAGTCCAAACGGGGTAAAAACGGACAAAGAATTATTTTGGAATATTTGTGATTTTTGGGAGGAAGAATCAACGTGAGACGATGCCCGAGGAGGCCACAAGATAGGGGCCCATGCCCACTTAAAGTGGGCGCGCCCCCCACCCTCGTGGGCCACCCGTAAGGCGGTTGATGCCCTTCTTTGGCTGCAAGAGAGCTAATTTTTGGAAAAGGATCTGGGTGAAGGTTTCAATCCAATCGGTGTTACGGATCTCCAGATATAAAGGAAATGGTGCCAGGGAAGAATTCCAGAACGCAGAAACAGAGAGATAGATCCAATCTCGGAGGGGCTCTCGCCCCTCCCATGCCATGCGAGCCGAGGACTAGAGGGGAAACCCTTCTCCCATCTAGGGAGGAGGTCAAGGAAGAAGAAGAAGAAGGGGGGCTCTCTCCTCCTTGCTTCTGGTGGCGCCGGAACGCCGCCGGGGCCATCATCATCACCGCAATCTTCACTAACACCACCACCATCTTCACCAACATCTCCATCACCTTCCCCCATCTATATTCAGCGGTCCACGCTCCCGCAACCCGATGTACCCTCTACTTGAACATGGTGCTTTATGCTTCATATTATTATCCAATGATGTGTTGCCATCCTATGATGTCTGAGTAGATTTTTGTTGTCCTATTGGTGATTGATGAATTGCAATGATTGGTTTAATTTGCTTGTGGTTATGTTGCTGTCCTATTGTGCCCTCCGTGTCGCGCAAGCGTGAGGGATTCCCGTTGTAGGGTGTTGTAATACGTTCATGATTCGCTTATATTGGGTTGCTTGAGTGACAGAAGCATAAACCCGAGTAAGGGGATTGTTGCGTATGGGATAAAGGGGACTTGATGCTTTAATGCTATGGTTGGGTTTTACCTTAATGAATATTTAGTAGTTGCGGACGCTTTCTAGAGTTCCAATCATAAGTGCATATGATCCAAGAAGAGAAAGTATGTTAGCTTATGCCTCTCCCACATAAAACTTGCTATCAGTCTAGTAACATAGTCAATTGCTTAGGGACAATTTCACAACTCCTGCCACCACTTTTCCACACTCGCTATATTTACTTTATTGCATCTTTATCTAAACAGCCCCTAGTTTTTATTTACGTGTTCTTTATTATCTTGCAAACCTATCCTATCACACCTACAAAGTACTTCTAGTTTCATACTTGCTCTAGGTAAAGCGAACGTCAAGCATGCGTAGAGTCGTATCAGTGGCCAATAGGACTTGAGAGAGTATTTGTTCTACCTTTAGCTCCTCGTTGGGTTCGACACTCTTACTTATCGAAAGAGGCTACAACTATCCCGTATACTTGCGGGTTATCAAGACCTTTTTCTGGCGCCGTTGCCGGGGAGTCATAGCGTGGGGTGAATATTCTCGTGTGTGCTTGTTTGCTTTATCACTAAGTAATTTGTATTTTCTGTTCTTAGTTTTCTTCTATCTTTAGTTATGGGTATGGAACACAAAATACCAAAAAAATTAGGTGGACTTGCTACTCATAGAGATGGGGTAACTCCTAAACCCTCGATTCTCATTATGTGAAAGATATTATGTACTACTTTGATAATCCTAAGAAAACCCCATTCAACTTTATAATGGGAGACACGTTGGATCAACGCGAATACTTTAGGGATTATCGCTCAACACAAAAAGGGAAACTATTATGGGATCAATTTATTATGTTGCGTTGGTATGCCCGAGATCTATGCTTGAGATATGATATTACTTGTTGCTCTAGGATGAAGGCTCCACACCTTCCCTTTTCATGCAAATTTAATGATAATGAAACCTTAGCTTCTTATGCTAATGGTATATATGATTACTATGATGTGGAACAAATAGAAGAATTTGTTGGTTTTAAGGTTGCTTATGAAATTGAATCTTTGTTTGAAAAGTATGAAGCTTTAGATGATGATGTTTATAGGCCTGAAAATCTTGCTATACTTAGATATTGCTTTGAAAATTATGAATACAATTACTATATTAATGCATTTATTGAGAAAGTCTCCGCTGTCCAAGAAGAGATTAATATTTTGCAGGAAGCTATGGAAGAAGAAATTGATGATACTGTGAGCTCATTGGATGAAAAAGATGATGAGGAGAGCGAAGAACAAAAGGAGGAAGAGCGGATTGACCACCCATGCCCACCTTCTAATGAGAGTAACTCTTCAACTCATACATTGCTTAATTCCCTTCATGCTTACCGAAGGATGATTGCTATGATCCCGTTGATTCTCTTGAAATATCCCTTTTTGATGATGCTTGCTATGCTTGTGGCCAAGATGCCAATATGAATTATGCTTATGGAGATGAACTTGCTATAGTTCCTTATGTTAAACATGAAATTGTTGCTATTGCACCCACGCATGATAGTCCTATTATCTTTTTGAATTCTCCAAACTACACTATATCGGAGAAGTTTGTGCTTATTAAGGATTATATTGATGGGTTGCCTTTTACCATTGCACATGATGATTTTGATGAATGTAATATGCATGTGCTTGCTGCTCCTACTTGAATTATTATGAGAGAGGAACTATATCTCCACCTCTCTATGTTTCCAACATGATAGAATTGCAAGAAACTGCTTATACTATGCATTGGCCTTTACTATGTGTGCATGAATTGTTCTTTTATGACATGCCGATGCATAGGAAGAGAGTTAGACTTCATTGTTGCATGATAGATGTTATTTTGTGCTCACTACTAAATTACAAATCATTGTTAATTAAAATTGGCTTTGACATACCTTGGGATCCGGGTGGATTCATTACTTGAGCACTAAATGCCTAACTTAATGGCTTTAAAGAAAGCGCTGCTAGGGAGACAACCCGGAAGTTTTAGAGAGTCATTTATTTTTGTTGAGTGCTTTTATATAGTCTAAAAAAAAGAGGGGAACCTAAAAACTTTTCAAAAAGGAAAGTGGAAGTAAGAAAGACAAGCATTGTTGAAGTGGGAGAGCTCCTTGAACTTTGTTCATGCTCAGGGAAACTTTGTGAATCTTGATTACAGAAAATTTTCATCAAAAATAATTATCCCCTTGTACAATTCCATTGTATTATAAAAATAAAGTGCTAAGGTTTGCCTTTAGGATGTTTACAATGCTTGTTGGTTTGTACGGTGCAGGACAGAAACTTTGGCTGTAGTGCGCAATTTTACATTTTTAACTAGAACATCAATTGGTTCTGATTATTTTTGCACTGTCTTTATATACAACTTTTTTATTATTCCTAATTTTGGTAGAATTTTTGGGGTACCATAAGTTTGGTGGATGTTCAGATTTCTACAGACTGTTCTATTTTTTACTGATTCTGTTTTTGATGCATAGTTTGCTTGTTTTGATGAATCTATCAATTTATATTAGTGGATTAAGCCATGTAAAAGTTATACTACAGTAGACACAATGCAAAAACAAAATATGAATTGGTTTGCAACAGTACTTAGAGTGGTGATTTGCTTTATTATACTAACGGATCTTACCGAGTTTTCTGTTGAAGTTTTGTGCGGATGAAGTGTCTAAACGAGGAGGTCTCGAGATGAGGAAAAGGAAGAGAGGCAAGAGCTCAAGCTTGGGGATGCCCGAGGCACCCCAAGTAAATTTTCAAGGAGACTCAAGCATCTAAGCTTGGGGATGCCCTGGAAGGCATCCCCTCTTTCTTCAACAAGTATCGGTATGTTTTCGTATTCGTTTCGTTTATGCATTATGTGCAAGTCTTGGAGCATCTTTTGCATTTAGTTTTCATTTTTATTTTATGCACCATGCTGGTATGAGATAGTCCTTGGTTGATTTATAGAATGCTCATTGCACTTCACTTAAATCTTTTGAGTATGGCTTTATAAAATGCTTCATGTGCTTCACTTATATCATTTGAAGTCTGGATTGCCTGTTTCTCTGCACATAGAAAACCGCCATTTGTAGAATGCTATTTTGCTTCACTTATATTTGTTAAGAGTGTGGGTATATCTTTTGTAGAAAGAATTAAACTCTCTTGCTTCACTTATAACTATTTAGAGAGATGACAGGAATTGGTCGTTCACATGGTTAGTCATAAAATCCTACATAAACTTGTAGATCGCTGAATATGATATGTTTGATTCCTTGCAATAGTTTTGCTATATAAAGGTGGTGATATTAGAGTCGTGCTAGTTGAGTAATTGTGAAATTGAGAAATACTTTTGTTGAGATTTGCAAGTCCAGTAGCATGCACGTATGGTGAACCGTTATGTAACGAAGTTGGAGCATGAGGTGCTCTTTGATTGCTTTACTTATGAGTGGCAGTCGGGGACGAGTGATGGTCTTTTTCTACCAATCTATCCCCCTAGGGGCATGCGTAGTAGTACTTTGCTTCGAGGGCTAAGTAGACTTTTGTAATAAGTATATGAGTTCTTTATGACTAATGTGAGTCCATGGATATACGCACACTCACCCTTACACTTTGCTAGCCTCTACTGTGCCGCGCAACTTTCGCCGGTATCATGAACCCATTATTTACCTTCCTCAAAACAGCCACCATACCTACCTATCATGGCATTTCCATAGCCATTCCGAGATATATTGCCATGCAACTTCCATCATCATCATATACATGACTTGAGCATTCATTGTCATATTGCTTTGCATGATCGTAAGATAGCTAGCATGATGTTTTCATGGCTTGTCCATTTTTTTCATGTCATTGCTATGCTAGATCATTGCACATCCCGGCACAGCCGGAAGCATTCATATAGAGTCATATCTTTGTTCGAGATATCGAGTTGTAATATTGAGTTGTAAGTAAATAAAAGTGTGATGATCATTATTATTAGAGCATTGCCCCAGTGAGGAAAGGATGATGGAGACTATGATTCCCCCACAAGTCGGGATGAGACTCCAGACTTTATGAACAATAAAAGAGGCCAAAGAAGCCCAAATAAAAAAAGGCCAAAGAAGCCAACCAAAAAGAAAAAAAAGAAAAATAAAAAAAAATGAGAGAAAAAGAGAGAAGGGGCAATGTTACTATCCTTTTACCGCACCTGTGCTTCAGAGTAGCACCATGTTATTCATATAGAGTCTCTTGAGTTAGCACTTTCATATACTAGTGGGAATTTTCATTATAGAACTTGGCTTGTATATTCCGATGATGGGCTTCCTCAAACGCCCGAGGTCTTCATGAGCAAGCAAGTTGGATGCACACCCACTTAGTTTCCAGTTTGAGCTTTCATACACTTATAGCTCTTAGTGCATCCGTTGCATGGCAATCCCTACTCACTCACATTGATATCTATTGATGGGCATCTCCATAGCCCGTTGATATGCCTAGTTGATGTGAGACTGTCTTCTCCCTCTTTTTTTCCTCACAACCACCATCTTTTACCACCATAGTGCTATGTCCATGGCTTGCGCTCATGTATTGCGTAAGAGTTGAAAAAGCTGAAGCACGTTAAAAAGTATGAACCAAATGCTCGGCTCGTCATCAGGGTTGTGCATGATGGGAGTATTTTGTGTGATGATGATGGAGCATAGCCAGACTATATGATTTTGTAGGGATGAGCTTTCTTTGGCTATGTTATTTCGATAAGACATAATTGCTTGGTTGGTATGCTTAAAGTATTATTGTTTTTATGTCAAATAATAGACTATTGCTTTGAATCACTCGTGTGTTAATATTCATGCCATGATTAGACATATGATCAAGATTATGCTAGGTAGCATTCCACATCAAAAATTATCTTTTTTTTATCATTTACCTACTCGAGGATGAGCAGGAATTAAGCTTGGGGATGCTGATACGTCTCCATCATATCTATAATTTTTGAGTGTTCCATGCCAATATTATACAACTTTCATATACTTTTGGCAACTTTTTATACTATTTTTTGGGACTAACATATTGCTCCATTGCCCAGTGCCAGTTCCTGTTTGTTGCATGTTTTATGTTTCGTAGAAACCCCATATCAAATGGAGTCCAAACGGGATAAAAACGGACAAAGAATTATTTTGGAATATTTGTGATTTTTGGGAGGAAGAATCAATGCGAGACGATGTCCGAGGTGGCCACAAGATAGGGGGCCACGCCCACTTAAAGTGGGCGCGCCCCCCACCCTCGTGGGCCTCCCGTAAGGCGGTTCATGCCCTTCTTTGGCCGCAAGAAAGCTAATTTTTGGAAAACGATCTGGGTGAAGGTTTCAATCCAATCGGAGTTACGGATCTCCAGATATAAAGGAAACGGTGCCAGGGCAGAATTCCAGAACACAAAAACAGAGAGATAGATCCAATCTCGGAGGGGCTCTCGCCCCTCCCACGGCATGGGAGCCAAGGACTAGAGGGAAACCCTTCTCCCATCTAGTGAGGAGGTCAAGGAAGAAGAAGAAGAAGAAGAGGGGCTCTCTCCTCCTTGCTTCTGGTGGCGCCGGAACGCCGCTGGGGGCCATCATCATGACCGCAATCTTCACTAACACCACCGCCATCTTCACCAACATCTCCATCACCTTGCCCCATCTATATTCAGCGGTCCACTCTCCCGAAACCCGTTGTACCCTCTACTTGAACATGGTGCTTTATGCTTCATATTATTATCCAATGATGTGTTGCCATCCTATGATGTCTGAGTAGATTTTTGTTGTCCTATCGTTGATTGATGAATTGCAATGATTGGTTTAATTTGCTTGTGGTTATGTTGCTGTCCTATTGTGCCCTCTGTGTCGCGCAAGCGTGAGGGATTCCCGCTGTAGGGTGTTGCAATACGTTCATGATTCACTTATAGTGGGTTGCTTGAGTGACAGAAGCATAAACCCGAGTAAGGGGATTGTTGCGTATGGGATAAAGGGGACTTGATGCTTTAATGCTATGGTTGGGTTTTACCTTAATGAATCTTTAGTAGTTGCGGACGCTTGCTAGAGTTCCAATCATAATTGCATATGATCCAAGAAGAGAAAGTATGTTAGCTTATGCCTCTTCCACATAAAACTTGCTATCGGTCTAGTAACGTAGTCAATTTGTTAGGGACAATTTCACAACTCCTACCACCACTTTTCCACACTCGCTATATTTACTTTATTGCATCTTTATCTAAATAGCCCCTAGTTTTTATTTACGTGTTCTTTATTATCTTGCAAACCTATCCTATCACATCTACAATGTACTTCTAGTTTCATACTTGTTCAAGGTAAAGCGAACGTCAAGCGTGCGTAGAGTCGTATCAGTGGCCGATAGGACTTGAGAGAGTATTTGTTCTACCTTTAGCTCTTCGTTGGGTTCGACACTCTTACTTATCGAAAGTGGCTACAACTATCCCGTATACTTGCAGGTTATCAAGGATGGAGAGGGTGCTCCTAAGGAGAAGAAGAACAATGTGAAGGGTGGTGATGTCAAAAAGGGCAATGCCACCCCTTCCAACATAGCCGGCGACTTTAACCCTTCTTATGTGTTGTGCGGTGCTAGTTATGGGCATGTTTATGCTAAATTTGCTGGTTCTCCTTATGAGTACATTGAATGGTCTATATGGGTTCCTAAGACCCTTGTTACTAACATCAAAGGACCCATTACAAAATGGGTACTGTCGGTGTCAAAACCGGTGGATCTCGGGTAGGGGGTCCCGATCTATGCGCCAAGGCTAATGGTAACAGGAAGCAAGGGACACAGATGTTTACCCAGGTTCGGGCCCTCTCGATGGAGGTAAAACCCTACTTCCTGCTTGATTAATATTGAAGATATGGGTAGTACAAGAGTAGATCTACCACGAGATCACAGAGGCTAAACCCTAAGAGCTAGCCTATGATGGTATGATTGTAATTGTGATCGGCCTTCTAAGGACCAACCTCTCCGGTTTATATAGACACCGGAGAGGGCTAGGGTTTACATGGAGTCAGTTACAAGAAAGGAAACACAATATCCGGATCGCCAAGCTTGCCTTCCACGCAAAGGAGAGTCCCATCCGGACACGGGCCGAAGTCTTGAGTCTTCTATCTTCACGCTTCAATAGTCCGGACGTTGTACACAGTCGGGCTGTCCGGATACCCCCTAATCCAGGACTCCCTCAGTAGCCCCTGAACCAGGCTTCAATGACGATGAGTCCGACGCGCAGTATTGTCTTCGGCATTGCAAGGCGGGTTCCTTCTCCGAATACTCCAAAGTAATTATTGAACACTTGAATCGTGTCCGGATCCACAAAATGGTCTTCACATGCCACCATAGAGAGAATGATATTTCACAAACGCAATCTGCTGACAACTTTTTTTGGCAACGTGACATGTTATTACGGTCGGATCATTATTCGAACCGTTTTCCCACAACCAGCCACAACGCATATTGCGAGGCGGTTTCCTTGACACATCTTGTCAAAGCAGAGATCGTGTCCCCTTATCACGGGATTCTCATCAACACAGGTATGGGTAATCCCAGCACACCATCAATCGTGGCGCTTGGGAAGCAAGCGATTTCCAACGGGCAAGTGGGGAGGCGGATCGCTTTCGTCGCCTCTATAAAGAGATAAGACTTCCTCATTTTTACCCACGCCTTCTTTCTCCCTTGCCCACTCTTGCCCCCTCGAGCTCCAGCGCCCAAGCCCAAGTCTTCTCCGCACAACTAAACATGTCCGGAGTAGGAGGCAAGTGGGTGGCTTCCCCCGTCAAGGAGAAGCATGTCACCAATCTTCGGGCAGCCGGATACTTGGCCGCAGACATAGCTTACCGGCTACCAGATGCCGGTCAGGTCATTCCGACCCCAGGACCCCACGAGAGGGTCATGTTCGTTGCCCACTTCGTCTGTGGACTGGGATTTCCACTTCATCCCTTCGTCCGCGGGCTTAGGTTCTACTACGGGCTGGATTTCCATGATCTAGCCCCAAATTTCGTCCTCAACATCTCGGCGTTCATTGTTGTATGCGAGGCCTTCCTCCGCATCCGGCCTCACTTTGGCATGTGGCTGCAAACCTTCTGCGTGAAGCCGAAGATTGTAAGCGGCCAGCAAGCGGAGTGCGGAGGAGCCATGGTGGGCAAGATGCCTAATGTCGCCTGGCCTGACGGCTCCTTTGCAGAGACCGTAAAAGGATGGCAATCGGGGTGGTTCTACATCACCGAGCCATGCAGCGCCAACTGGGTGGCGGCCCCTGAGTTCCGATCTGGAGCCCCCATGCGGCTCAGCTCCTGGGAAAGGAAGGGCCTGTCCTGGGGCGAATCTATAGAGTTGACCAGACTCCAAACCTGCATCAGCATGAAGGACAAGGACATCAAGCTTGTCAATGTGATCCAGGTCATGCTCGTTCGCCGGATTCTGCCATGCCAAAGGCGGGCATTCAATCTGTGGGAGTTCGTCCCGGCCGAACACCGGATTCTCCAGAAGCTCTACGACATGACACACAAAGGCGCATGGAAGGTGTTGTTCAAGGACTCCAAAGTACCTCCTCCCACATCCGAGGACCGCGGGCTTCACGCCGTGCAGGCTCCTAGTCAGGTGAGTTCTCAGACTACCACTGGATTCGGTTCTTCCCAATATTTTCATGGGAGTGCCTTAAGTAGTCATGCACATTTTTTCAGGATTATGTGGAGATGGCGGAGTAGGTTGACTGTCCGGCTCCGTTGCCAGAAGGCCCAGCTGATGCTCTCCTGACGGAGATGCTGATCTCGGCATTGTACAAGGTACCGGAGAAGAAGGCCGAAAAGAAGGCCCCGGGGACCCGAAAGGGTCTCCGGTGTAAGGTTACGCCAGAAGCCCCGTCCGAAGACGACGAGGCACACTCCTCCCATGAAGGGGAGGAGGAAGAAGAAGACGCCCCATCCGGAAAGGTTTAGGGGCCCGGGGAGGCTGACCAGGGGGCCGTAAAAGGCCCTTGGCGTAAGTCCATCATACCCCTGTCGTCCGATGATGACGAGACAGATTCCTCCCGCGGGGGCGGGGGGAATCAAGAAGAAATTCTTCCTTCCCACAATGGGGGGAGAAGAAGAGGAAAGCCGCCCCGGAAGGGGAGGCCAGGGCGCCCAAGAAGGGGAAGGTGTCCCTTCCGGACTACTCCGCCACGGCCGCTCACAGCAAGGAGGGATGGCTGCCCAGGGGGAAGCCCCCAGTGCGATCGTAAGTGTTCGCACTCCATAATAACTTTACTCTATTGCTTTTGTTTAACGCCGAACATATGTGCAGTCCGGCCAGGGCTCACCCTGAGGTATCTTCCTCCGGGTCCTTCAGCGATTCGGAGATGAATTCGCTTCCGACAGCCACTACTCCTCGGCCCACGGATGACACGGAGGTCTTGTCCCGAAGGCTCCCAGAGCAGGGGGAGGTGACTCTGGAGACGCCCCCAGGCAGGGTCCCAGATGTCGGACACGCGGGGTTCAAGATCCCCGCGGATCATGTTGATGACAGCCACAGTAGGCCGGGCTCTCAGCCGAACACTGCCCCGTAACCTTCGATGGTTCCGAACTTAGGAGGACAGCCCCTCGATAGGGAGGGCGAGCCGTCTGCATAGGGGACTTCCGCTGCGCCCGAGGCACCAGATTGTCTGCTGGAAGCGCTTCGCGGCGCTTCCATGGATGAAGAGCACCGTACTCTTATGAGTACGGTGATTTGGAAGGTTTCGTCCGCCAAGAGTGAACTAACTGAAGCTTGCACCAGCCTCCTGACAGGCTTTGAGGTAAGTAATAAATATGTGTAAAATTACCACCCGATAGGTAGTAGCCCCTGATACTCTGTTTGGTGTTCAGAAAGAAAAGCCAAACGGAGGGTCAATTATAATCCGCATGAGTCTAATAATAAGTATTCGTGTGAATAAGCAGGTTGTGCTGCTTGCTGCTGCTGCCCACACCGCCGAGGTTGTCGAATTAAAGCGGGACCTGGAGCAAGCGCAGTGAGAGCTCGGCCTCATGAAGAGGCAGCTTGAGGAGAATAAAGGTAAGCGATTCCCCGCTCGCATGTATTTAAAGATAGGCAAAATTGGCTAGTCTAATGCCGAAGCGTCGTGACTGTGTAACAGGGGCCACTGCCGAAGTGGCGTCCCTGAAGAAAGCGCTATCCGAGGCCGAAGACAAGGCGGCCTTGGAATGCAAGGAGCGCGAAAAGCAAAGTGCTAGAGTGGCCGAGGTACGGCAAGAGCTCCGGGACCTCGACAAGAAGTATGAGTCCGTGGAGCATGATCTGAAGATGAAAGAGGCCGAGCTTGCGAAGGCCCTTGTGAGTGTGAAAGACACCAAGGCCGAAGTCGAGAAGGCACAACAGGAGATCCAGGAGGCCAAAAAGATAGCAGCGGGTAAGAAGTTCTTTATGCAAAGCAAACATGTGGAGGAGGCGTTTCTTTTACTTACTCGAATTGGGAGCTCTCTAGGGGCATTCAAAGATCTTCCACGCAGCGTATCAGACGCTGCAGAGTTCTACCGTGCCCAGGAGGGGAGCTCAACGGAGAAGCTGTTCTGGTCCCAGTATGCTGGGGCCGAATATCCAATGCCTCTGAATGACCAACTGAAGCAGTTGGTCGAACTCCACAGGGCGGCCGAACTGGCTATGAAGGATTTCATAGTCCGGATGTGGCCTGGTGAGCCCCTGCCCACTAGCTACTTCGGCCTAATCAAGCGGATGGTGAATGCCTGCCCGCGGCTCGAAGTCATCAAGCGATCTGTTTGCATTGAGGGTGCCCGCCGGGCCTTTGCCCGCATCAAGGTGCATTGGGGCAAGCTGGATGCGGAGATGCTGGTAAAGGACGGGTCGCCAGAGGGCAAGGCGCATCTCCATCCCGAGATGTACTATGATGGCGTTATGAAGGGTGCTCGTCTCGTGGAATGTACCAATGACACTATTTTAGAGGGAATTCACTTCTGTCATGTTTGTAATTTAAAGAGGAAGTTACTTGCGCTATGTAGCACTTTTATTATTTAAAATATTACCTTTTGTGCGGCTGTTTATAAAATTCTGAAAGTAGGCCAGTCGTCGGCTTCCGCCCCCACGTAATTAGTACTGAGGTGTTCGTGGAAAACTCGGACACACTTTATCCAAGCGTTTTGTCCCTTAAGGAGGTGTCCGGCGCAGTGAACAAGGCAATCGGAATATGCGGCTTTATAACTTTCACTTAGCCATAGAAGTCTACAATTTTAAATTTCGGCGAAGCCCCTAGAATCCGGAAAGCCTAAGTGGGGAGCTATACACGCCTAGATCGGACGAAGCCGATTTATCGCCTAAAGCGGAAAATCTTTAAGGATTTTAAAACCTCTCGAACAGCGACCAGCTCTCGCCACATCATGCCGGTCAATTTTCGGCTTTCTCTACTGAGGTGCTCGTCCGGAAGAACCAGGACACAATCGCAGTAGTTCTCCCTGCGCTACCTTAGCTGATATAACGGAATGTAAGGCACCAAAACAAGGGAGCCGGGCTATCCCAACTGTAGACCCAAGACATGATTTAGAGCTGATGCATATAGTGCTATAAGTTCGAGGTGCCGCACTGTTGAAACTGTTCGGACTTTACTTGCCATATTACGGGGCGCCATGAGGAGCCCCTGGCAAACTGACCGTATCAAGGTGTACAGATGCAATATCAAATAAACATTTATAAGAGAAAAAATGCTCAAATAAGAATAATAAGCTGACGCTATATATGATCTCCCATTGACGGATAATACATTTAAGCGTATGTTTACAATGGATGCATTAAGCAGAGATAAATAGGACTATTTGACATGTCCTATCCAGGGGCAGGTTGTGTACAAATAGATAAAGCAGGTATAATGATCGTAAATAGATTCCACCTGGGTATTTCCTTCTATGCACAACGTCTGTTGCCTCCTTGGATGTCTCTCCCATGTAAGTCCGGCAATTCAGCTCTACTGAGGATGTTGCACTAAAGCGATGTCCTGAAAGGTAAGAGGGAAAGATTATGAAGGTATTTGGCAGTTACCCGCACTATTGACTGAGTCGTTGATGCGCCTCCGCCCATGCCCATGGTATCTTGAGTGCGAAATTGTGTACGCGTGGCACAAATGCTGCTTCGATGGGGCTTGAGCGGAGGCCGGACTGCTAGTCGCGCTCTTGGCGTGCTTGATGGTCCTATTGCAGGGTGCTCCGGACTCTCTTGACGGTGCTCGAAGTTGTTGCTGGATTGGTTTGTCAGAGTAGGCCGCATTATACTTCTGCCGCGAGGGCTGCCGTATGCTCTTCTGTTCGAAGGGAGTGGTCCATATTTCATTGACAGTGATGACCCCGCGCGGTCCTGGCATCTTGAGCTTGAGGTATGCATAATGTGGTACCACATTGAATCTAGCGAATGCATTTCGTCCGAGCAGTGCATGGTAACCACTGCGGAAAGGGACAATATCGAAGATTAGCTCTTCGCTCCGGAAGTTGTCCGGGGATCCAAAGACCACTTCCAATGTTATAGAGCCCGTACAGCGGGCCTCTACTCTAGGAATTACACCTTTAAAGGTGGTTTTGGTGGGCTTGATTCTTGAAGGATCAATGCCCATTTTGCGCACTGTGTCCTGATAAAGCAGGTTCAGGCTGCTACCACCTTCCATAAGGACTCGCGTGAGGTGGAATCCGTCGATGATTGGGTCTAAGACCAATGCGGCTGAGCCGCCGTGACGGATGCTAGTAGGATGATCCCTACGATCAAAGGTGATCGGACAGGCTGACCATGGGTTGAATTTGGGGGTGACTGGCTCCATCGCATAGACGTCCCGCAGTGCTCGCTTCCGTTCCCGCTTGGGGATGTGAGTGGCGTAGATCATATTGATCGTTTTCACCTGGGGGGGGGGGATTTCTATTGATCCCCCATGTTTGGACGCCGGGGATCTTTGTCATCATCGTTGTGCAGCCCCTTGTCCTTGTTTTCGACGTTTATTTTGCTGGCCTGTTTGAACACCCAGCAGTCTCTATTGGTGTGGTTGGCTGGCTTGTCCGAGGTGCCATGAATTTGGCACGAGCGCTCCAGTATGCGGTCCAGACTGGACGGTCCCTGATTATTTCTTTTGAACGGCTTTTTCCGCTGACCGGACTTGGAACCGCTGAATCCGGCGTTTACTACCGTGTCTTCCGTGTTGTCGTCGTTGTTCCGTCACTTATGTCTGTTGCGTCGTGGCTTGCCGTTGTTATCGCGGTCATCCGAAGTGCCAAAATGTGGCGTGGTGCCGCTACGAGCCAACCAGTTGTCCTCGCCCGCGCAAAAGCGGGTCATTAGTGTTGTGAGAGCTACCATGGACTTGGGTTTTTCCTGGCCGAGGTGTCGAGCAAGCCATTCGCCATGAATATTATGCTTAAAAGCCGCCAGGGCTTCAGCGTCCGGACAATCAACTATTTGGTTCTTTTTGGTTAGGAACCGAGTCTAGAATTTCCTGGCTGACTCTTCGGGCTGTTGAGTAATGTGGCTCAGATCATCAGTGTCCGGTGGTCGCATATATGTGCCCTAGAAGTTGTCGAGAAATGTGTCTTCCAGGTTTTCCCAACTGCCAATGGAATTTGCTGACAAGCTATTTAGCCAATGCCGGGCTGGTACTTTGAGCTTAAGGGGGAGATACTTGATGGCGTGTAGATCATCTCCGCGGGTCATGTGAATGTGGAGAAGGAAATCTTCGATCCATACTGCGGGGTCTGTTGTGCCATCGTATGATTCGATGTTTACAGGTTTGAACCCGTCTGGGAATTCATGATCCATCACTTCGTCAGTGAAGCAGACGGGGTGTGCGGCACCTCTATGCCAGGCTATGTGGCTACGGAGCTCGAATTCGTCTGGGTTGCTGTGTTTGGCCCAGACGGACTTGTTGATGATGTATCCGGCACGACGATCATCGTCGCGCGCTAGGGCGCGCCCCTGTGATCCTTAGATTGATCTTGGCTGTCCTGCTTTGTTTTCCAGAATATCTTGCAGGTCCTGCCTGTTGCCCTGGGCCGTAGTGTATCAGCGTGGGGGTGCGGGCTGGTATTCCGACTGGTATCCCGTTTTATCCCGGCCACAGGGTGGCCGGTCAGCCGTTTGGCGCTCGAGTCCATATTCCTCGGCTGCCAGGACTTCAGTCCATCTGTCTGTGAGCAGGTCTTGATCAGCTTGGAGTTGTTGCTGCTTCTTCTTCAGGCTCCTCGCAGTGTCTATAAGCCGACGCTTGAAGCGCTCCTGCTCCACGGGATCCTCAGGCACGCCGAACTCATCGTCGCCGAGGCTAATCTCGTCTTCGGAGGGGGGCATGTAATTGTCCTCCTCCAGATATCCGTCCGTCGCCTATTCTTCTGGGCTGAACTGCTCATCTTCCTGTTCGGCCAGCTCGAAGGCGGGCTGGTCGGGGTTATATTCCTCTTCGGCGCCATCTGGATTGCTTTCGTCTCCAGGGCCGGTATTGCTGTGGCGGGGCTTGGAGCGGCGCCGACGACGCCCATTTTTTGTTTTTCTTCCTGAGGGGTTATCCTCCGTTGCCTCGTCGCCATTGGTTTCCTTTGGAGTGTCCACCATATATATATCGTATGAGGAGGTGGCCGTACACCGCCCTGTGAGCGGTGGCTTCTGTGATTCTCCTGCATCATCATCCATACCGTCGATGTCTTCGGAGTCGAAGTCAAGCACGTCGGTTAAATCATCGACCGTGGCAATGAAATGGGTGGTGGGTGGGCAATGAATTCCGTCGTCGCCTTCCTTCCACTCAAGCCGGACATAGTTTGGCCCAGAGCCTCCCGACAAAGAGAGAGACTTTAGTGAATTCAGCATGTCGCCAAAGGGCGAGTGCTGAAAGATGTCCGCAGCGGTAAACTCCATTACCGGAGCCCAGTCTGGCTCGGCTGGCTCAAGGGTCTGCGGACCGGAACCAACAACCGGATGAGAGTCCGGGGGTATGGAGTCACAGTCTTCCTCAAAAGTGAGGCCTGTGTTCGGCTCCATCGCCGATGAGGGTACGGCCTACGTGGCGGGGTCCAGCCCTCCGTCCTTGGGCAACGCAACCTGCCACGGATTTAGATCCGAGGCTTCTGCGGTGGTGATATCCCGAGCATCGTCTGATAACAGGTCTAAGCCGTGCTCATCGTGACTGTTCGGGGCTCCTGGCACAGGCCCAAATCCGTCGAAGATCAAGTCTCCGCGAATATCCTCCGTGTAGTTCAAGTTTCCGAACCTGACCTGGTGGCCGGGGGCATAGCTGTCAATCTGCTCCAGATGGCCAAGCGAATTGACCCATAGTGCGAAGCAGCCGAACACGAAGATCTGTCCGGGGAGAAAAGTCTCGCCCCGGACCATGTTGTTGACGATTGGAGGCGCCATCAAGCTCTGTAGCGACGACACAGAGGAACTCTCAATGAAAGCACCAATGTCGGTGTCAAAACCGGCGGATCTCGGGTAGGGGGTCCCAATCTGTGCAGCAAGGCTGATGGTAACAGGAAGCAAGGGACATAGATGTTAACCCAGGTTCGGGCCCTCTCGATGGAGGTAAAACCCTACTTCCTGCTTGATTAATATTGAAGATATGGGTAGTACAAGAGTAGATCTACCACGAGATCGTAGAGGCTAAACCCTAAGAGCTAGCCTATGATGGTATGATTGTAATTGTGATCAGCCTTCTAAGGACCAACCTCTCCGGTTTATATAGACACCAGAGAGGGCTAGGGTTTACGTGGACTCGGTTACAAGAAAGGAAACACAATATCCGGATCGCCGAGCTTGCCTTCCACGCAGAGGAGAGTCCCATCCGGACACGGGCCGAAGTCTTGAGTCTTGTATCTTCACGCTTCAATAGTCCGGGTGTTGTACACAGTCCGGCTGTCCGGATACCCCCTAATCCAGGACTCCCCCAGGTACATAAAACCAAGCATTGATATCTTGTAGGTGTTTGCTTCTGGTGGGGGATCATGGTTGCTCGATAGTGGAGCAACAAATCATATGACCAGAAGCAAGGACTTGGTGGTGGACGTGCACAAGATTTCTTCTATGCCCAGCAACGTCAAGTGGGGTGATGCCTCGTCTTCTAAGGTATTGGGTCTTGGCAAGGTTGTCATTTCTCATGATCTAACGATCGAGAAAGTCATGCTTGTTGAGTACCTTGCTTTCAATCTACTTTCCGTTCGTCAACTTGCACTCATGGGATTTGCCACTTTCTTCGATGTTGATACCGTGGCCCTCTTGTGGAGCAAGACTCTTAAAGTAGCCTTCGTTAGACATGTCGATAACGGTCTTTACGTGATTAACTTTTCGGAGCGACCCACTAAGACTGCGACATGCCTAATGGCTAAAGTTGATGTGGGATGGCTTTGGCATCGCCGTTTAGCCCACGTCAATATGAGATCTTTGCAAAGTCTTCTCAAGGGGGACCATGTCCGTGGAATAACAAATGTTAGTTTTGCCAAAGATCGTGCTTGCAGTGCTTGTATCGAAGGAAAGCTTCATGAGAAGGCTCACCCTCCCACGACTATCATCTACTCGAAGAGACCCTTGGGGCTCCTTCATCTAGATCTCTTTGGGCCTCCATCCTTTGATAGTCTCGGGGTTAGAAAGTATTGCTTGGTGATTGTGGATGATTATTCAAGATACACTTGGGTTTATTTATTCAAGAGGAAGAGTGAGACTCAACAAACCGTCATCGACTTTGCAAATGAAGCTCAACGTCAACGTGATGCAAAGATCTTGACAATAAGAAGTGACAACGGCACTGAGTTCAAGAACTACACCTTGGATGAGTTTATTAGTGATGAGGGGATCAAGCATCAATATTCTGCACCTTATACCCCTCAACAAAATGGTGTCGCGGAGAGGAAGAACCGTACGTTGATGGATGCGACAAGGACCATGATGGCAGAGTTCAAGTCTCCATACAACTTTTGGTCCGAAGCCATCAACACAACATGTCATGCATCCAATCGGCTCTATCTCCGCAATGGCTTGAACAAGGCTCCTTATGAAATACTTACCGGTAACAAGCCCAACCTCAAGTACTTTCGGGTGTTTGGGTGTAAGTGTTTCATTCTCAAGAAACGTGTTCATTTGTCTAAATTTGAGGCTAGAGCTTATGAGGGCATATTTGTTGGTTATGCTACAAACTCTCATGCTTACGGTGTTCTCAACAAGTCCACCGGACTCATTGAGGAGACGTGTAACGTGGAGTTTGACGAAAATAACGGCTCCCAAGTGGAGCAAAGTGGTACTTTTGATGTAGGTGATGAAATTCCTCCCCAAGCCATAAGAAGAATGGGTGTTGGTCATATCCCACCCATTGAGGAACCCCTTGTGGCCGAAGGAGAAGGACAATGCTCCACTCAAGTGGAGCCATCACCAACCGAAGACTCACACGCTTCCAAAGAACAAAGTGAAGGCCCTCAACCTCATGAACATGATCAAGGGAAAGATCAACCTCAAGATGGTGGTGAACCACCACATGATGCCCAAGGTCAAGTTCTGCCCTTCGAGCAAGTTCAAGATCAAGAGCAAGCTCAAGATCAAGAACAAGCTCAAGACGGCGCTCAAGATGATCAAGTTACCCCTCCTCTTTTCACATCCGAGGAAGAATTAGAGCGTCGTGCCGCGAAGATCGCTTCCAAGCTCACCACCAAGGGTCATCTTATGGAGAATGTGGTTTGAAGCCTAAGGAAGGGGGTAAGCACTCATAGACAATTAGCAAACTATTGTGAACATCATGCATTTGTTTCTTGTGTCGAACCCAAAAAGGTGTATGAGGCTCTCGAGGACCCGGATTGGCTCAATGCCATGCATGAAGAACTCAACAACTTCGAGCATAACCAAGTGTGGAAATTAGTGCCAAGGCCAACCGGGAATCATAATGTCATTGGAACCAAGTGGATATTCAAGAACAAGCAATATGCTCATGGGATCATTGTTCGCAACAAGGCTCGTTTGGTGGCACAAGGCTACTCCCAAGTCGAGGGTATCGACTACGATGAAACCTTTGCCCCGTTGCTCGCCTTGAATCTATTCGTTTGTTAATTGCTTAAGCTTCTCATCTTAATTTCACGTTGCAACAAATGGATGTGAAGAGTGCTTTTCATAATGGTCCCATTAATGAGTTGGTGTATGTCAAACAACCCCCCGGGTTCGAAGATCCCTATTTCCCCGGTCATGTGTACCAACTCCATAAGGCGCTCTATGGCCTTAAACAAGCCCCACGTGCGTTGTATGAGCATCTTACGGAGTTGTTACAAGATCGTGGGTTCGAAATCGGGAAAATCGACCCCAATCTTTTTACTAAGAAGGTCAAAGGGGAGTTGTTTGTGTGCCAACTTTATATGTTGATGATACTATTTTTGGTTCCCCTAACAAAGCTTTCAATGAAGAATTTGCCGCTCTAATGACCTCAAAGTTCAAGATTTCTATGATGGGAGAGTTGAAGTTCTTTCTCGGGTTTGAAATCAAGCAAAGAAGAGAAGGAACCTTCATCAACCAAGCCAAATACACTCAAGACAAGCTCAAGAGATTCAAGCTAAGTGATGTCAAGCCGGCTTCCACTCCAATGCCCACCAAGTGCCAACTTGACATTGATCCCAATGGTAAAGCGGTGGATCAAAAGGTATATTGCTCCATGATTGGATCCTTGCTTTACCTTTGTGCATCTAGACCGGATATCATGTTGAGTGTGGGAATTTGTGCACGGTTTCAAGCAGCACCTAAGGAAAGCTACTTTGTGGCGGTCAAGCGAATCTTTTGATATTTGTCTCATACCCCAAACTTTGGCTTATGGTACCCAAGAGGAGCCAACTTTGAGCTTTTGGGCTACACAGATTCAGATTGGGCGGGAGACAAAGTGGATTGGAAGTCCACCTCCGGAGGGTGCCAATTACTTGGTTGCTCTTTAGTGAGTTGGTCTTCTAAAAAGCAAAGTTGTGTATCTCTCTCGTCCACCGAAGCAGAGTATGTGGATGCCGGTAGTTGTTGTGCTCAACTCCTATGGATGAGGCAAACTATAAAGGATTACGGTGTCACTTGTGACGAAGTGCCTCTTTGGTGTGACAATGAAAGTGCTATCAAGATCTCTCTCAACCCGGTGCAACACTTCAAGATGAAGCATATTGAGATTCGGTACGATTTCATCCGGGATCATATTAGGCGAAAGGAGATCAAGCTCAAGTATGTCAACACTCATGATAACCTTGCAGATATTTTCACGAAGCCCTTGGATGAAGCAAGATTTCGGGAGTTAAGGCATGAGCTAAATATCATTGATTTGAACAATGTGGCTTGAACCCTTGCCCACTCCACCACACTCAACTTGTTGTCTAGTTTAGGTGTAGGCATGGACATAGGGGGAGTGATGTTCTCTCAATGAACTCTCCATCCCCCCATTATGCATAAAATGATCAACTCTTTCACATCAACCATTTTTTATGGTACTTGTGCTTCAAAGACGAGTTTTGGTCATGGGCCCAAGGATAATACTTTGCGGTGCCATACCAATCGACTCAAACATAGGTGGCTCCAGCCACCGCCCTCTCCTTGGAGAGGTTGTGTCTCGTTGTGGTCTTTGTTGTCTCTTGCTTCTCTCTTTTCGTGCCCAGCTTGTGCTTGTGGTGTCTCGTGTGTTAGCTCATTGGTGTGTTCGTTCGCTTGAAGGTCCATGCAAAGATGTTTCTTCCCTTGTTTGAAACTGCATCTTCTTGGGTTCACGGTACTACCATGGCCAGCCATGGTACTACCGCAACCAGTGTGGCAGTAATTTTTTATTGCCGCTGGTGGAGCGGTACTACCGCCCACGGTGTGGTACATCCGCCCGGGTGGTACTACCACAGTGACGTGCGGTACTACCGTGGAGTAGCGAGCGCGTGGGGGTTAAGAGCGGGCAGGGGGAGTTCCAACTCCTCCATACCCATTCAATCTTTCTTCCCCACGCCGCCTCTCTCTCTCCTGCCCAGGAACGGCGCTGGAGGCCCTCGCCGGATCTCCATCTCCGGCTGCTCTCCTCGGATTCCGATCGGTGGGATTGTTCCCCACAACTTCCTCTTGCCATGGAACAAGGTTTCTCCCCAAATCCCTCTCTTTTGGGTTCGTTCCTTTGCTTCTAGGTTTTTGGGGAGATGCTAGTTGTTCTTGAGATTTTAGGCTAAATCATTGCAAGAGTAGGTGGTAGGAGAGTAGTAATGCGTAGAGATAGTACATGATATGTTGCCCCGTGGTAGATTTGATCGATCGTAGTACTGCTTTGTTGTCACGGTTGTACTCAGATCCGTTTGCAGTTTCGGATCAGAAACTGTGCGGTACTACCGCACCTCCAGCGCGGTACTACTACGTGTGCGGTACTACCGCACCTCCAGCGCGGTACTACCGCCCGCACGGTACTACCGTGACTTGGAGCGGCACTAATTTTTTAGTACCGCACAACCAAGCAGTGCTACTATTGTTGTCAAATCTATCATGTGGCAATTATCAAGTGCGAGTTCTACTTGTTTCTCTGTTTTGCTGTGTTCTTTGCACTGATCCTTCTCGCGTTTCTTGTGTGTTTGTTTTGTGGTGTGTGGCTCAGGTGCTCCTGCTCTCCGTTCCAATCCAAGCCGTGACACGAGCTCCAAGCGTCTGCGCAATCAAGATGAAGCTCCTGAGGGCTCCAGTGCCCCCCAACGCAGGACCAAGACCTCTGCCACAAAGGATAAGGAACCCACCATGGGTATGGATGAGATACCTCTTGTTGAGTTCATCTTTCGAAGGAAGATCAATCCCTATGTGAATCCTCGTGCCAACTTTCAAGGGAATGACCTGTTCTGGACCAAGCAGCAGAATCTCATTTATCTGGATGTCGCCAAGCGAAACATCTATGTGGATGTGCACTAGATCGAGATGCATCATATTAGGGAAGAGAAGTACCGGGACTATTTTTGTGAGGCTCTGGATCTCGTGGAGCAGTTTGGCATTGAGCATATCATCTATTTTCACAAAGACTATGATCCTGAGATTGTGGCTCAATTCTTTGCCTCGGTGTACTTTCATCCTAATGAGGACCGGACTATGGCTTGGATGACCAATGGTCGGCAGCTGACTGCTACATGGAAGGAGTTCATGACCTTGCTTGGTGTTCAGGATGAGGGGCTTGCCACACCCCAAGGTGTTTGTCCTCATGCCAATCCCGAGTCATCCAACAAGAACAAGCTTCAGCCCTTCTATGTTGAGAAGAAGCTCCCAAGTGGCAAGTCATCGTGGGTGCTCAACTCCTTCCTTGACATCATGTACCGGATCTTCCGCAACTCTCTCTTTCCACACATGGGTGACAAGGACAACGTGCATGCTTACCTTGTGGACATGTTGCTCTTGTGTGAAGATGCGCGTAGATCTCAGACGTTACCACTTGATGTCTCACATATCATGTGGTGTGAGCTTCAGTTTGCGGTCTTCAACCGCAAGGTCCCCATCTATGGGCCTTATCTATTTCAGTTGATCTCAGCAACTTGGGAGAAGCTCTACCCTCAGGATGACTTTGAGGCCCCTGATTGGATCCGACATGATTCCATCTGTCTCCGTGTCAAGACTCAGTGGGCTAACACCACTTCTTGTGCTGAGGCAATCATAAGTGCATATGATCCAAGAAGAGAAAGTATGTTAGCTTATGCCTCTCCCACATAAAACTTGCTATCAGTCTAGTAACGTAGTCAATTGCTTAGCGACAATTTCACAACTCCTACCACCACTTTTCCACACTTGCTATATTTACTTTATTGCATCTTTGTCTAAACAGCCCCTAGTTTTTATTTACGTGTTCTTTATTATCTTGCAAACCTATCCTATCACACCTACAAAGTACTTCTAGTTTCATACTTGTTCTAGGTAAAGCGAACATCAAGCGTGCGTAGAGTCGTATCAGTGGCCGATAGGACTTGAGAGAGTATTTGTTCTACCTTTAGCTCCTCGTTGGGTTCGACACTCTTACTTATCGAAAGAGGCTACAACTATCCCGTATACTTGCGGGTTATCAAGACCTTTTTCTGGCGCCATTGCCGGCGAGTCATAGCGTGGGTTGAATATTCTCGTGTGTGCTTGTTTGCCTTATCACTAAGTAATTTGTATTTTCTGTTCTTAGTTTTTCTCTATCTTTAGTTATGGATATGGAACACAAAATACCAAAAAAATTAGGTGTACTTGCTACTCATAGAGATGGGGTAACTCCTAAAACCCTCGATTCTCATTATGTGAAAGATATTATGTACTACTTTGATAATCCTAAGAAAACCCCATTCAACTTTATAATGGGAGACACGTTGGATCAACGTGAATACTTTAGGGATTATCGCTCGACACAAAAAGGGAAACTATTATGGAATCAATTTATTATGTTGCGTTGGTATGCCCGGGATCTATGCTTGAGATATGATATTACTTGTTGCTCTAGGATGATGGCTCCATACCTTCCCTTTTCATGCAAATTTAATGATAATGAAACCTTAGCTTCTTATGCTAATGGTATATATGATTACTATGATGTGGAACAAATAGAAGAATTTGTTGCTTTTAAGGCTGCTTATGAAATTGAATCTTTGTTTGAAAAGTATGAAGCTTTAGATGATGATGTTTATAGGCCTGAAAATCTTGCTATACTTAGATATTGCTATGAAAATTATGAATACAATTACTATATTAATGCATTTATTGAGAAAGTCTCCGCTGTCCAAAAAGAGACTAATATTTTGCAGGAAGCTATGGAAGAAGAAATTGATGAAACTGTGAGCTCATTGGATGAAAAAGATGATGAGGAGAGCGAAGAACAAAAGGAGGAAGAGCGGATTGATCACCCGTGCCCACCTTCTAATGAGAGTAACTATTCAACTCATACATTTCTTAATTCCCCTTCATGCTTACCGAAGGATGATTGCTATGATCCCGTTGATTCTCTTGAAATACCCCTTTTTAATGATGCTTGTTATGCTTGTGGCCAAGATGCCAATATGAATTATGCTTATGGAGATGAACTTGCTATAATTCCTTATGTTAAACATGAAATTATTGCTAATGCACCCACACATGATAGTCCTATTATATTTTTGAATTCTCCAAACTACACTATATCGGAGAAGTTTGTGCTTATTAAGGATTATATTGATGGGTTTGCCTTTTACCATTGCACATGATGATTTTGATGAATGTAATATGCATGTGCTTGCTGCTCCTACTTGCAATTATTATGAGAGGGGAACTATATCTCCACCTCTCTATGTTTCCAACACGATAGAATTGCAAGAAACTGCTTATACTATGCATTGGCCTTTACTATGTGTGCATGAATTGTTCTTTTATGACATGCCGATGCATAGGAAGAGAGTTAGACTTCGTTGTTGCATGATAGATTTTATTTTGTGCTGACTACTAAATTACAAATCATTGTTAATTAAAATTGGCTTTGATATACCTTGGGATCCAGGTGGATTCATTACTTGAGCACTAAATGCCTAGCTTAATGGCTTTAAAGAAAGCGCTGCCAGGGAGACAACCCGGAAGTTTTAGAGAGTCATTTATTTCTGTTGAGTGCTTTTATATAGTCTAAAAACAAAAAAAATAAAGAGGGGAACCTAAAAACTTTTCAAAAAGGAAAGTGGAAGTAAGAAAGACAAGCATTGTTGAAGTGGGAGAGCTCCTTGAACTTTGTTCATGCTCACGGAAACTTTGTGAATCTTGATTGCAGAAACTTTTCATAAAAAATAATTATCCCCTTGTACAATTCCATTGTATTATAAAAATAATGTGCTAAGGTTTGCCTTTAGGATGTTTACAATGCATGTTGGTTTGTATGGTGCAGGACAGAAACTTTGGCTGTAGTGCGCAATTTTACCTTTTTAACTGGAACATCAATTGGTTCTGATTCTGTTTTGGGGTACCAGAAGTTTGGTGGATGTTCAGATTGCTACAGACTGTTCTACTTTTGACAGATTCTGTTTTTGATGCATAGTTTGCTTGTTTTGATGAATCTATCAATTTATATTAGTGGATTAATCCATGGAAAAGTTATACTACAGTAGACACAATGCAAAAAAATATGAATTGGTTTGCAACAGTACTTAGAGTCGTGATTTGCTTTATTATACTAATGGATCTTAACGAGTTTTCTGTTGAAGTTTTGTGTGGATGAAGTGTCTAAACGAGGAGGTCTCGATATGAGTAAAAGGAAGAGAGGCAAGAGCTCAAGCTTGGGGATGCCCGAGGCACCCCAAGTAAATATTCAAGGAGAATCAAGCGTCTAAGCTTGGGGATGCCCCAGAAGGCATCCCCTCTTTCTTCAACAAGTATCGGTATGTTTTTGTATTCGTTTCGTTTATGCATTATGTGCAAGTCTTGGAACGTCTTTTGCATTTAGTTTTCATTTTTATTTTATGCACCATGCTGGTATGAGATAGTCCTTGGTTGATTTATATAATGCTCATTGCACTTCACTTAAATATTTTGAGTATGGCTTTATAGAATACTTCATGTGCTTCACTTATATCATTTGAAGTCTGGATTGCCTGTTTCTCTTCACATAGAAAACCGCCATTTGTAGAATGCTCTTTTGCTTCACTTATATTTGTTAGAGTGTGGGCATATCTTTTGTAGAAAGAATTAAACTCTCTTGCTTCACTTATAACTATTTAGAGAGATGACAGGAATTGGTCATTCACATGGTTAGTCATAAAATCCTACATAAACTTGTAGATCACTGAATATGATATGTTTGATTCCTTGCAATAGTTTTGCGATATAAAGGTGGTGATATTAGATTCGTGCTAGTTGAGTAATTGTGAAATTGAGAAATACTTGTGTTGAGATTTGCAAGTCCCGTAGCATACACGTATGGTGAACCGTTATGTAACGAAGTTGGAGCATGAGGCGCTCTTTGATTGCTTTACTTATGAGTGGCAGTCGGGGACGAGCGATGGTCTTTTCCTACCAATCTATCCCCCTAGGGGCATGCGTAGTAGTACTTTGCTTCGAGGGCTAAGTAGACTTTTGCAATAAGTATATGAGTTCTTTATGACTAATGTGAGTCCATGGATATACGCACACTCACCCTTCCACTTTGCTAGCCTCTATTGTGCCGTGCAACTTTCGCCCGTATCATGAACCCATTATTTACCTTCCTCAAAACAGCCACCATACCTACCTATCATGGCATTTCCATAGCCATTCCGAGATATATTGCCATGCAACTTCCATCATCATCATATACATGACTTGAGCATTCATTGTCATATTGCTTTGCATGATCGTAAGATAGCTAGCATGATGTTTTCATGGCTTGTCCGTCTTTTTGATGTCATTGCTATGCTAGATCATTGCACATCCCGGTACACCGCCGGAAGCATTGATATAGAGTCATATCTTTGTTCGAGATATCGAGTTGTAATATTGAGTTGTAAGTAAATAAAAGTGTGATGATCATTATTATTAGAGCATTGCCCCAGTGAGGAAAGGATGATGGAGACTATGATTCCCCCACAAGTCGGGATGAGACTTCGGACTTTATGAAAAATAAAAGAGGCCAAAGAAGCCCAAATAAAAAAAAGAGGCCAAAGAAGCCCACCAAAAAAGAAAAAAAAAGAAAAAGAAAAAGAAAATAAAAAATGAGAGAAAAAGAGAGAAGGGGCAATGTTACTATCCTTTTACCACATTTGTGGTTCAGAGTAGCACCATGTTCTTCATATAGAGAGTCTCTTGAGTTATCACTTTCATATACTAGTGGGAATTTTCATTATAGAACTTGGCTTGTATATTCTGATGATGGGCTTCCTCA
This sequence comes from Triticum dicoccoides, assembly GCF_002162155.2. NCBI lineage: Eukaryota > Viridiplantae > Streptophyta > Magnoliopsida > Poales > Poaceae > Triticum > Triticum dicoccoides. The sequence goes on from NC_041391.1 coordinate 458,374,738, forward strand.
AACGCCCGAGGTCTTCATGAGCAAGCAAGTTGGATGCACACCCACTTAGTTTCCAGTTTGAGCTTTCATACACTTATAGCTCTTAGTGCATCCATTGCATGGCAATCCCTACTCACTCACATTGATATCTATTGATGGGCATCTCCATAGCCCGTTGATACGCCTAGTTGATGTGAGACTATCTTCTCCCTCTTTTTGTCCTCACAACCACCATCTTTTACCACCATAGTGCTATGTCCATGGCTTGCGCTCATGTATTGTGTAAGAGTTGAAAATGCTGAAGCGCATTAAAAAGTATGAACCAAATGCTCGGCTCGTCATCGGGGTTGTGCATGATGGGAGTATTTTGTGTGATGAAGATGGAGCATAGCCAGACTATATGATTTTGTAGGGATGAGCTTTCTTTGGCTATGTTATTTCGATAAGACATAATTGCTTGGTTGGTATTCTTGAAGTATTATTGTTTTTATGTCAAATGATAGACTATTGCTTTGAATCACTCGTGTCTTAATATTCATGCCATGATTAGACATATGATCAGATTATGCTAGGTAGCATTCCACATCAAAAATTATCATTTTTTTATCATTTACCCACTCGAGGACGAGCAGGAATTAAGCTTGGTGATGCTGATATGTCTCCGTCGTATCTATAATTTTTTATTGTTCCATGCCTATATTATTCAACTTTCATATACTTTTGGCAACTTTTTATACTATTTTTTGGGACTAACATATTGATCCAGTGCCCGGTGCCAGTTCCTGTCTGTTGCATGTTTTATGTTTCGTAGAAAGCCCATATCAAACGGAGTCCAAAGGGGGATAAAAACGAACGGAGAATTATTTTGGAATATTTGTAATTTTTGGGAGGAAGAATCAACGCGAGACGATGCCCGAGGTGGCCACAAGATAGGGGCCCACGCCCACTTAAAGTGGGCGCGCCCCCCACCCTCGTGGGCCACCCGTAAGGCAGTTGATGCCCTTCTTTGGCCGCAAGAAAGCTAATTTTTGGAAAACCATCTGGGTGAAGGTTTCAATCCAATCGGAGTTACGGATCTCCAGATATAAAGGAAACGGTGCCAGGGCAGAATTCCAGAACGCAGAAACAGAGAGATAGATCCAATCTCGGAGGGGATCTCGCCCCTCCCACGCCATGGGAGCCAAGGACTAGAGGGGAAACCCTTCTCCCATCTAGGGAGGAGGTCAAGGAAGAAGAAGAAGAAGGGGGGCTCTCTCCTCCTTGCTTCTGGTGGCGCCGGAACGCCGCCGGGGCCATCATCATCACCGCAATCTTCACTAACACCACTGCCATCTTCACCAACACCTCCATCACCTTCCCCCATCTATATTCAGCGGTCCACTCTCCCGCAACCCGTTGTACCCTCTACTTGAACATGGTGCTTTATGCTTCATATTATTATCCAATGATGTGTTGCCATCCTATGATATCTGAGTAGATTTTTGTTGTCTTGTCGGTGATTGATGAATTGCAATGATTGGTTTAATTTGCTTGTGGTTATGTTGCTGTCCTATTGTGCCCTCCGTGTCGTGCAAGCGTGAGGGATTCCCTCTGTAGGGTGTTGCAATACGTTCATGATTCGCTTATAGTGGGTTGCTTGAGTGACAGAAGCATAAACCCGAGTAAGGGGATTGTTGCGTATGGGATAAAGGGGACTTGATTCTTTAATGCTATGGTTGGGTTTTACCTTAATGAATCTTTAGTAGTTGCGGACGCTTGCTAGAGTTCCAATCATAAGTGCATATGATCCAAGAAGAGAAAGTATGTTAGCTTATGCCTCTTCCACATAAAACGTGCTATCGGTCCAGTAACGTAGTCAATTGCTTAGGGACAATTTCACAACTCCTGCCACCACTTTTCCACACTCGCTATATTTACTTTATTGCATCTTTATCTAAACAGCACCTAGTTTTTATTTATGTGTTCTTTATTATCTTGCAAACCTATCCTATCACACCTACAAAGTACTTCTAGTTTCATACTTGTTCAAGGTAAAGCGAACATCAAGCGTGCGTAGAGTCGTATCAGTGGCCAATAGGACTTGAGAGAGTATTTGTTCTACCTTTAGCTCCTCGTTGGGTTTGACACTCTTACTTATCGAAAGAGGCTACAACTATCTCGTAAACTTGCGGGTTATCAAGGAGGGAGAGGGTGCTCCTAAGGAGAAGAAGAACAATGTGAAGGGTGGTGATGTCAAAAAGGGCAATGCCACCCCTTCCAACATAGTCGGCGACTTTAACCCTTCTTATGTGTTGTGCCATGCTAGTGATGGGCATGTTTATGCTAAATTTGTTGGTTCTCCTTGTGAGTACATTGAATGGTCTATTTGGGTTCCTAAGACCCTTGTTACTAACATCAAAGGACCCATTACAAAATGGGTACCTAAAACCAAACATTGATCTCTTGTAGGTGTTTGCTTCCGGTGGGGGATCATGGTTGCTCGATAGTGGAGCAACAACTCATATGACCGGAAGCAAGGACTTGGTGGTGGACGTGCACAAGATTCCTTCAATGCCCACCAACGTCGAGTGGGGTGATGCCTTGTCTTCTAAGGTATTGGGTCTTGGCAAGGTTGTCATTTCTCATGATCTAACGATCGAGAAAGTCATGCTTGTTGAGTACCTTGCTTTCAATCTACTTTCCATTCGTCAACTTGCACTCATGGGATTTGCCACTTTCTTTGATGTTGATACCGTGGCCCTCTTGTGGAGCAAGACTCTTAAAGTAGCCTTCGTTGGACATGTCGAGAACGGTCTTTACGCGATTAACTTTTTGGAGCAACCCACTAAGACCGCGACATGCCTAATGGCTAAAGTTGATGTGGGATGGCTTTGGCATCGCCGTTTAGCCAACGTCAATATGAGATCTTTGCAAAGTCTTCTCAAGGGGGACCATGCCCGTGGACTAAAAAATGTTAGTTTTGCCAAAGATCGTGCTTGCAGTGCTTGTATCGAAGGAAAGCTTCATGAGAAGGCTCACCCTCCCACGACTATCATCTACTCGAAGAGACCCTTGGGGCTCCTTCATATGGATGTCTTTGGGCCTCCATCCTTTGATAGTCTTGGGGGTAGAAAGTATTGCTTGGTGATTGTGGATGATTATTCAAGATACACTTGGGTTTATTTCTTCAAGAGGAAGAGTGAGACTCAACAAACCGTCATCGACTTTGCAAATGAAGCTCAACGTCAACGTGATGCAAAGATCTTAGTGATGAGGGGATCAAGCATCAATATTCTGCACCTTATACCCCTCGACAAAATGGTGTCGTGGAGAGGAAGAACCGGACGTTGATGGATGCGGCAAGGACCATGATGGCAGAGTTCAAGTCTCCATACAACATTTGGTCCGAAGCCATCAACACAACATGTCATGCATCCAATCGGCTCTATCTCCGCAAAGGCTTGAACATGGCTCCTTATGAAATACTTACCGGTAACAAGCCCAACCTCAAGTACTTTCGGCTGTTTGGGTGTAAGTGTTTCATTCTCAAGAAAGGTGTTCATTTGTCTAAATTTGAGGCTAGAGTTTATGAGGGCATATTTGTTGGTTATGCTACAAACTCTCATGCTTACCGTGTTCTCAACAAGTCCACTGGACTCATTGAGGAGACGTGTAACGTGGAGTTTGACGAAAATAACGGCTCCCAAGTGGAGCAAAGTGGTACTTGTGATGTAGGTGATGAAATTCCTCCCCAAGACATAAGAAGAATGGGTGTTGGTCATATCCTACCCATTGAGGAACCCCTTGTGGCCGAAGGAGAAGGACAATGCTCCAGTCAAGTGGAGCCATCACCAACCGAAGACTCACACGCTTCCGAAGAACAAAGTGAAGGCCCTCAACCTCATGAACATGATCAAGGGAAAGATCAACCTCAAGATGGTGGTGAACCACCACATGATGCCCAAGGTCAAGTTCTCCCCTTCAAGCAAGTTCAAGATCAAGAGCAAGCTCAAGATCAAGAACAAGCTCAAGACGGCGCTCAAGATGATCAAGTTACCCCTCCTCTTTTCACATCCGAGGAGGAATTAGAGCGTCGTGCCGCGAAGATCGCTTCCAAGCTCACCACCAAGGGTCATCTTATGGAGAATGTGGTTGGAAGCCTAAGAAAGGGGGTAAGCACTCGTAGACAATTAGCAAACTATTGTGAACATCATGCGTTTGTTTCTTGTGTCGAACCCCAAAAGGTGTATGAGGCTCTCGAGGACCCGGATTGGTTCAATGCCATGCATGAAGAACTCAACAACTTCGAGCATAACCAAGTGTGGAAATTAGTGCCAAGGCCAACCGGGAATCATAATGTCATTGGAACCAAGTGGATATTCAAGAACAAGCAAGATGCTCATGGGATCATTGTTCGCAACAAGGCCCGTTTGGTGGCACAAGGCTACTCCCAAGTCGAGGGTATCGACTACGGTGAAACCTTTGCCCCCGTTGCTCGCCTTGAATCTATTCGTTTGTTAATTGCTTATGCTTCTCATCATAATTTCATGTTGCAACAAATGGATGTGAAGAGTGCTTTTCTTAATGGTCCCATTAATGAGTTGGTGTATGTCAAACAACCCCCAAGGTTCGAAGATCCCTATTTCCCCGGTCATGTGTACCAACTCCATAAGGCGCTCTATGGCCTTAAACAAGCCCCACGTGCATGGTATGAGCATCTTACGGAGTTGTTACAAGATCGTGGGTTTGAAATCGGGAAAATCGACCCCACTCTTTTTACTAAGAAGGTCAAAGGGGAGTTGTTTGTGTGCCACCTATATGTTGATGATATTATTTTTTGTTCCCCTAACAAAGCTTTCAATGAAGAATTTGCCGCTCTCATGACCTCAAAGTTCAAGATGTCTATGATGGGAGATTTGAAGTTCTTTCTCGGTTTTGAAATCAAGCAAAGAAGAGAAGGAACCTTCATCAACCAAGCCAAATACACTCAAGACATGCTCGAGAGATTCAAGCTAAGTGATGTCAAGCCGGCTTCCACTCCAATCCCCACCAAGTGCCAACTTGACATTGATCCCAATGGTAAAGTGGAGGATCAAAAGGTATATCGCTCCATGATTGGATCCTTGCTTTAACTTTGTTCATCTAGACCGGATATCATGTTGAGTGTGGGAATTTTTGCACGGTTTCAAGCAGCACCTACGGAAAGCCACTTTGAGACGGTCAAGCAAATCTTTCGATATTTGGCTCATACCCCAAACTTTGGCTTATGGTACCCAAGAGGAGGCAACTTTGAGCTTTTGGGCTACACAGATTTAGATTGGGCGGGAGACAAAGTGGATAGGAAGTCCACCTCCGGAGGGTGCCAATTACTTGGTTGCTCTTTAGTGAGTTGGTCTTCTAAGAAGAAAAGTTGTGTATCTCTCTCGTGCACCGAAGCAGAGTATGTGGATGCCGGTAGTTGTTGTGCTCAACTCCTATGGATGAGGCAAACTTTAAAGGATTATGGTGTCACTTGTGACGAAGTGCCTGTTTGGTGTGACAATGAAAGTGCTATCAAGATCTCTCTCAACCCGGTGCAACACTTCAAGATGAAGCATATTGAGATTCAGTATCATTTCATCCGGGATCATATTAGGCGAAAGGAGATCCAGCTCAAGTATGTCAGCACTCATGATAACCTTGCAGATATTTTCATGAAGCCCTTGGATGAAGCAAGATTTCGCGAGTTAAGGCATGAGCTAACTATCATTGATTTGAGCAATGTGACTTGAACCCTTGCACAACCCACCAGACTCAACTTGTTGTCTAGTTTATGTGTAGGCATGGACATAGGGGGAGTGATGTTCTCTCAATGAACTCTCCCTCCCCCCATTATGCATAAAATGGTCAACTCTTTCACATCAACCATTTTTTATGGTACTTGTGCTTCAAAGACGAGTTTTGGTCATGGGCCCAAGGATAATTCTTCGCGGTGCCATACCAATCGACTCAAGCATAGGTGGCTCCGGCCACCGCCCTCTCCTTGGAGAGGTTGTGTCTCGCTGTGGTCTTTGTTGTCTCTTGCTTCTCTCTGTTCGTGCCCAGCTTGTGCTTGTGGTGTCTCGTGCGTTAGCTCGTTGGTGTGTTTGTTCGTTTGAAGGTCCGTGCAAAGATGTTTCTTCCTTTGTTTGAAACTGCATCTTCTTGGGTTCACGGTACTACCATGGCCAGCCACGGTACTACCGCAAGGACAAGATACTACTGCAAACAACATGGCAGTAATTTTTTACTACCACTGGTGGAGCGGTACTACTGCCCGCAGCGCGGTACTTCCGGCCGGTGGTACTACCGCGGTGACGCGCGGTACTACCATGGAGTAGCGAGCGCGTGGGGGTTAAGAGCGGGCAGGGGGAGTTCCAACTCCCCCATACCCATTCAATCTTTCTTCCCCACGCCGCCTCTCTCTCTCCTACCCACGAACGGCACCGGAGGCCCTCGCCGAATCTCTGTCTCCAGCTGCTCTCCTCGGATTCCGATCAGTGGGATCATTCCCCGCCACTTCCTCTTTCCATGGAACAAGGTTTCTCCCCAAATCCGTCTCTTTTTGGTTTGTTTCTTTGCTTCTAGGTTTTTGGGGAGATGCTAGTTGTTCTTGAGATTTTAGGCTAAATCTTTGCAAGAGTAGGTGGTAGGAGAGTAGTAATGCGTAGAGATAGTACATGATATGTTGCCCTGTGGTAGATTTGATTGACCATAGTACCGCTTTGTTGTCATGGTTGTACTCAGATCCATTTGTAGTTTCGGATCTGAAACCGTGTGGTACTACCGCACCTCCACCGCGGTACTACCGCCCGTGCGGTACTACCGCACCTCCAGCGCGGTACTACCGTGACTTGGAGCGGCACTAATTTTTTAGTACCGCGCGACCAAGCAGTGCTACTATTGTTGTTAAATCTATCATGTGGCAATTATCAAGTGCGAGTTCTACTTGTTTCTCTGTTTTGCTGTGTTCTTTGCACTGATCCTTCTCGCGTCTCTTGCGTGTTTGTTTTGTGGTGTGTGGCTCAGGTGCTCCTGCTCTCCGTTCCAATCCAAGCCGTGACACGGGCTCCAAGCGTCAGCGCAATCAAGATGAAGCTCCTGAGGGCTCTACTGCCCCCCAACGTAGGACCAAGACCTCTACCACAAAGGATAAGGAACCCACCATGGGTATGGATGAGATACCTCTTGTTGAGTTCATCTCTCGAACGAAGATCAATCCCTATGTGAATCCTCGTGCCAACTTTCGAGGGAATGACCTGTTCTGGACCAAGTAGCAGAATCTCATTTATCTGGATGTGATCAAGGCCAAGCAAAACATCTATGTGGATGTGCACTGGATCGACATGCATCATATGAGGGAATAGAAGTACCGGGACTATTTTGGTGAGGCTCTAGATCTTGTGGAGCAGTTTGGCATTGAGCATATCATGTCTTTTCACAAAGACTATGATCCTGATATTGTGGCTTGATACGTCTCCAACGTATCTATAATTTTTGATTGCTCCATGCTACTTTATCTACTGTTTTGGACTATATTGGGCTTTATTTTCCACTTTTATATTACTTTTGGGACTAACATATTAACCGGAGGCCCATCCCAGAATTGTTGTCTTTTGCCTTTTTCAGTATTTGGAAGAAACAGAATATCAAACGGAGTCCAAACGGAATGAAACCTTCGGGATCGTGATTTTCCAACCGAACGTGAGCCAGGAGACTTAGACACTAATCCAAGCAGTGCCCGAGGAGGTCACGAGGGTGGAGGGTGCGCCCCCCTAGGCGCGCCCCCTACCTCGTGGGCCCCTCGGAGCTCCACCGACGTACTCCTTCCTCCTATATATACCTACGTATCCCCGAACGATCAGACAAGGAGCCAAAAACCTAATTCCACCGCCGCAACCTTCTGTATCCACGAGATCCCATCTTGGGGCCTGTTCCGAAGCTCCGCCGGAGGGGGCATCCACCATGGAGGGCTTCTACATCATCACCATAGCCCCTCCGATGAAGTGTGAGTAGTTTACTTCAGACCTTCGGGTCCATAGCTAGTAGCTAGATGGCTTCTTCTCTCTTTTTGGATCTCAATACAATGTTCTCCCCCTCTCTCGTGGAGATCTATTTGATGTAATCTTCTTTTTGCGGTGTGTTTTTTGAGACCGATGAATTGTGGGTTTATGATCTAGTATTATCTATGGAAAATATTTGATTCTTCTCTGAATCCTTTTATGTATGATTGAGTTATATTTGCAAGTATCTTCGAATTATCTTTTTGGTTTGGCCAACTAGATTGGTAGTTCTTGCAATGGGGGAAGTGCTTAGCTTTGGGTTCAATCTTGCGGTGTCCTTACTCAGTGACAGAAAGAGTTGCAAGGCACGTATTGTATTGTTGCCATCGAGGATAACAAGATGGGTTTTTTTATCATATTGCATGAATTTATCCCTCTACATCATGTCATCTTGCTTACGGCGTTACTCTGTTTTTTACTTAATACTCTAGATCCATGCTGGATAGCGGTCGATGAGTGGAGTAATAGTAGTAGATGCAGAATCGTTTCGATCTACTTGTTTTGGACGTGATGCCTATATACATGATCATTGCCTAGATATACTCATAACTATGCTCAATTCTGTCAATGGCTCAACAATAATTTGTTCACCCACCGTAGAATACTTATGCTCTTGAGAGAAGCCACTAGTGAAACCTATGGCCTCCAGGTCTATTCTCATCATATCAATCTATATCACATTATTTACTTGCTTTGTTTTTACTTTTCCTTTTACTTTGCATCTATCTATCAAAAATACCAAAAATATTATCTCTATCAGATCTCACTCTCGTAAGTGACCGTGAAGGGATTGACAACCCCTAAGCATTGGTTGCGAGTTGCAATCATTTTGTGTAGGTACGAGGGACTTGTGTGTGGTCTCCTACTGGATTGATACCTTGGTTCTCAAAAACCGAGGGAAATACTTACGCTACTTTGCTGCATCATCCTCTCCTCTTCGGGGAAATCCAACACAGTGCTCAAGAGGTAGCAAGAAGAATTTCTGGCGCCGTTGCCGGGGAGGCTCACGCAAGCAAGTCAACCATACCAAGTACCCATCGCAATCCCTATCTCTCGCATTACATTATTTGCCATTTGCCTCTCGTTTTCCTCTCCCCCACTTCACCCTTGCTGTTTTATTCGCCCTTCCTCCGTTCAATCTTGTGTTACCATGTGCCTTCTTTTTGCTTGCATCTTCGCTTGATAAAAGTTTATGGATCCTCATCCACTTGCTAATCTCTTTATGAGATCTAATTATGATGAACCTATTGCTAGTGAATTGAGTGCACTAGATTATCTTTATGAGGTTTTGCCTAAAATTCGTGAATCTAAAAATTGTGATGAAATACTTTATGAATCGATTCACAATAGATCTTTGAATAAAAAGCATGATTGCAATGATTTTACTATAAATTTTATTGATGTCAATTGTGCTAAAAATATGCAAAACCCTAAGATTGGGGATGCTAGTTTTTCTATGTCCTCTACTTGTTGCAATGATCATGATTGGGGTGATTCTTTTTATGATCTTGAAAATTTATCTAACCCCCATGATGAATATGAGATTGATAATATTGTTTGCAATAATATTGAAAGTGGGTTTGGAAGAGTGTCAACTTTAGATCCCACATATTTGGAGAATATTCAATCTTATGAAATTTTTGATAAAAGTGGGTTTGGAGAGGTCATGACTTTAGTTAATGTTAATCCCACTATTTCGGAAGAGTGTCAACTTTGCATGCATGTGGATCGTGTTGAAAATATTTTATGTGATAGATATTTTGTTGAATTTTCTTATGATCCCACATGTAATTATTATGAGAGAGGAAAATATGGTCGTAGAAATTTTCATTATAATAAATTACCTCTCGTTATGTTGAGATTGCTATTGTTTCTTTCCGCCTCCTTGCATATGCTAGTTTTTGCTTGCCTTGATAATTCGTTTGCCTATAAGATGCCTATGCATAGGAAGTATGTTAGACTTAGATGTGTGTATCATGTGTTTTATGATGCTCTCTTTGTGCTTCAATTCTTGTCTTTCTTGTGAGCATCATTGAAATATCAATGCCTAGCTAGGGGCGTTAAACGATAGCGCTTGTTGGGAGGCAACCCAATTTTATTTTGTGTTTTTTGTTTTTGATTCTATTTAGGAATAAATAATCCATATACCTTCTGTTTGGATGTGGTTTTATGTTTTAATTAGTGTTTGTGCCAAGTAGAGCCTATAGGATAACCTACGATGATAGTTGATTTGATTCTGCTGAAAAAACAAAAACTTTGCGCGCATGAATTTAGTTATGATAAATCACACTAACGTGATTTTGCGTTGATTCCTTTTGCTGCTGATCAGTAAACAAATTTTCCAGGACTTCCTATTTTTGTAGAATTTGTAGAGTTCCATAAGTTTGCGTTAGTTACAGATTGCTACAGACTGTTCTGTTTTTGACAGATTCTGTTTTTCGTGTGTTGTTTGCTTATTTTGATGAATCTATGGCTAGTAAAATAGTTTATAATCCATAGATAAGTTGGAATAAAGTAGGTTTAACATCAATATAAATAAATAATGAGTTCATTACAGTACCTTGAAGTAGTCTTTTGTTTTCTTTCTCTAACGGAGCTCACGAGATTTCTGTTGAGTTTTGTGTTGTGAAGTTTTCAAGTTTTGGGTGAATTCTTTTGATGGATTATGGAACAAGGAGTGGCAAGAGCCTAAGCTTTGGGATGCCCATGGAACCCCCAAGATAATCCAAGGACACCAAAAAGTCAAAGCTTGGGGATGCCCCGGAAGGCATCCCCTCTTTCGTCCACTTCCATCGGTAATTTACTTGGAGCTATATTTTTATTCACCAACATGATATGTGTTTTGCTTGGACCATCTTGTATTATTTGTGTATTTTAGTCTACCACAATCATCCTTGCTGTACACACCTTTTGAGAGAGCCATACATGAATTGGAATTTGTTAGAATACTCTATGTGCTTCACTTATATCTTTTGAGCTTGATAGTTTTGCTCATAGTGCTTCACTTATATCTTTTGAGCGTGATAATTTTTGCTCTAGTGCTTCACTTAGATCTTTTAGAGCATGGTGGTGTATTTGTTTTAAAAGAAACTATTGATCTCTCATGCTTCACTTAGATTATTTTAAGAGTCGTTAATAGCATGGTAATTTGCTTAATGTTAATATACTTAGTGTTCAAGACATGTGAAACTTTCTTTTGAGTAAAGTGAATACTAGGATAAGTTTGATGCTTGATAATTTTTTTGAGATATGGAGGTAATAATATCAAAGTCATGCTAGTTGATAATTGCGAATTTGAGAAATACTTGTGTTGAAGTTTGCAAGTCCTGTAGCATGCACGTATGGGTAAAGTTGTGTAACAAATTTGAAACATGAAGTGTACCTGGCTTGTGCATCCTTATGAGTGGCGGTCGGGGACGAGTGATGGTCTTTTCCTACCAATCTATCCCCCTAGGAGCATGTGCGTAGTACTTGAATTTTTTGATGGCTTCTAAATTTTTGCAATAAGTATATGAGTTCTTTTGACTAATGTTGAGTCCATGGATTATACGCACTCTCACCTTTCCGCCTTTGCTAGCCTCTTCGGTACCGTGCATTGCCCTTTCTCACCTTGAGAGTTGGTGCAAACTTCGCTGGTGCATCCAAACCCTGTGATACGATACGCTCTATCACACATAAACCTCCTTATATCTTCCTCAAAACAGCCACCATACCTACCTATCATGGCATTTCCATAGCCATTCTGAGATATATTGCCATGCAAATTCCATCATCATCATCATGACATACATTACTTTTGTCATATTGCCATTGCATGATCTTGTAGTTGACATCGTATTTGTGGCAAAGCCACCATGCATTATTTTCATACATGTCACTCTTGATTCATTACACCATCCCGGTACACCGCCGGAGGCATTCATATAGAGTCATATCTTGTTCTATGTATCGAGTTGTAATTGTTGAGTTGTAAGAAAAATAAAAGTGTGATGATCATCATTATTAGAGCACTGTCCCAAGTGAGGAAAGGATGATGGAGACTATGATTCCCCCATAAGTAGGGATGAGACTCCGGACGAATAAAAAAGAGGCCATAAAAAATAGAAAGGCCCAAACAAATAAAAAATGAGAGAAAAAGAGAGAAGGGACAATGCTACTATCCTTTTACCACACTTGTGCTTCAAAGTAGCACCTTGTTCCTCATGTAGTGAGTCTCATATATTGTGCGTCAAAGTAGCACTAAGATCTTCATGATAGTGAGTCTCATATATTGTGCTTCAAAGTAGCACCAAGATCTTCATGATAGTGAGTCTCATAAGTTGTCTTTTTATACTAGTGGGAATTTTTCATTCTAGAACTTGGCTTGTATATTCCAATGATGGGCTTCCTCAAAATGCCCTAGGTCTTCGTGAGCAAGCGAGTTGGATGCACACCCACTAGTTTTATTTTGATGAGCATGCATAGCTCTAGTGCATCCGTTGCATGGCAATCCCTACTCCTCATGTTGACATCAATTGATGGGCATCTCCATAGCCTGTTGATTAGCCTCGTCAATGTGAGACTTTCTCCTTTTTTGTCTTCTCCACACAATCCCCATCATCATATTCTATTCCACCCATAGTGCTATATCCATGGCTCACGCTCATGTATTGCGTGAAAGTTGAAAAGTTTGAGATTATTTGAGTACGAAAAAGTTTCTTGGCTTGTCATCGGGGGTATAGAAGTTGGGAACATCTTTGTGTGACGAAAATGAAGCATAGCCTAACCATATGATTTTGTAGGGATGAACTTTCTTTGGCCATGTTATTTTGAGAAGACATGATTGCTTTGATTAGTATGCTTGAAGTATTATTATTTTTGTGTCAATATGAACTTTTATCTTGAAACTCCGCCTATGTTGTCTCAACATAGCCGGTCCCAAGCCTGGGTAAAGGAGGAGGGTTGTGATAGGCTTGGCGAGCCAACGTAAAAACTCAGCCACTCTTATGGAGATGAAACCCAAAACATTTTCGTTGGGGCGTAACCCTCTCAGCGACGCGCCACATCGGAACCCGGGTGTGGTGGAAAATGGGCAAGGGCCGGGCCGTCACCCCCCAAGTGGCGCGCCGTATCTTGATCCGGATACGGTGGCAAGTGATCGAGGATCGGGTTGTCGCATCCTTAGTGGCGCGCTACATCGGCGCCCGGATGTAGTGGAAAATGAGCAAGGGTCTTCGCATTTGACTCGACGAGTGCGAAGGGTAAGGAAGCTAGCCGAGCCTAGGAGGATTCGCTTAGGTAGCTGGAACGTAGGGTCTCTGACAGGGAAGCTTCGGGAGCTAGTTGATGCAGTAGTGAGGAGAGGTGTTGATATCCTATGCGTCCAAGAAACCAAATGGAGAGGACAGAAGGCGAAGGAGGTGGAGGATACCGGCTTCAAGCTGTGGTACACGGGGACGGCTGCAAACAGAAATGGCGTAGGCATCTTGATCAACAAGAGCCTCAAGTATGGAGTGGTAGACGTCAGGAGACGTGGGGACCGGATTATCCTGGTCAAGCTGGTAGCTGAGGACTTGGTTCTCAATGTTATCAGCGCATATGCCCCGCAAGTAGGCCACAATGAGAACACCAAGAGGGAGTTCTGGGAAGGCTTGGAAGACATGGTTAGGAGTGTACCGATTGGTGAGAAGCTCTTCATAGGAGGAGACCTCAATGGCCACGTGGGTACATCTAACACAGGTTTTGAAGGGGCGCATGGGGGCTTTGGCTATGGCATCAGGAATCAAGAAGGAGAAGATGTCTTAAGCTTTTCTCTAGCCTACAACATGATTGTAGCTAACACCCTCTTTAGAAAGAGAGAATCACATCTGGTGTCTTTTAGTAGTGGCCAACACTCTAGCCAGATTGATTTCATCCTCTCGAGAAGAGAAGATAGGCGTGCGTGCCTAGACTGTAAGGTGATACCTGGGGAGAGTGTTGTACCCCAGCATAAGCTGGTGGTTGCTGACTTCCGCTTTCGGATTCGTGTCCAGCGGGATAAGCGTGCCAAGGTCGCTAGAACGAAGTGGTGGAAGCTCAAGGGGGAGGTAGCTCAGGTGTTCAAGGAGAGGGTATTTAAGGAGGGCCCTTGGGAGGAAGGAGGGGATGCGGACAATGTGTGGATGAAGATGGCGACTTGCATTCGTAAGGTGGCCTCGGAGGAGTTTGGAGTGTCCAGGGGAAGGAGAAGCGAAGATAAGGATACCTGGTGGTGGAATGATGATGTCCAGAAGGCGCTTAAAGAGAAGAAAGATTGCTTCAGACGCCTATACCTGGATAGGAGTGCAGACAACATAGAGAAGTACAAGATGGCGAAGAAGGCCGCAAAGCGAGCTGTTGGTGAAGCAAGGGGTCGGGCATATGAGGACCTCTACCAACGGTTAGGCACGAAGGAAGGTGAAAGGGACATCTATAAGATGGCTAAGATCTGGGAGAGGAAGACGAGGGATATTGGCCAAGTCAAATGCATCAAGGACGGAGCAGGCCAACTCTTGGTGAAGGACGAAGATATTAAGCATAGATGGCGGGAGTACTTCGACAAGTTGTTCAATGGGGAGAATGAGAGTTCTACCATTGAACTGAATGACTCCTTTGATGAGACCAGCATGCGTTTTGTGCGGCGCATGAGGTGAAGGAGGCTTTAAAAAGGATGAAAGGAGGCAAGGCGATGGGCCCTGATTGTATCCCCATTGAGGTGTGGAAAGGTCTCGGGGACATAGCGATAGTATGGCTAACCAAGCTTTTCAACCTCATTTTTCGGGCAAACAAGATGCCAGAAGAATGGAGACGGAGTATATTAGTACCAATCTTCAAGAACAAGGGGGATGTTCAGATTTGTACTAATTACCATGGAATTAAGCTGATGAGCCATACAATGAAGCTATGGGAGAGAGTCATTGAGCACCGCTTAAGAAGAATGACAAGCGTGACCAAAAATCAGTTTGGTTTCATGCCTGGGAGGTCGACCATGGAAGCCATTTTCTTGGTACGACAACTTATGGAGAGATATAGGGAGCATAAGAAGGACTTGCATATGGTTTCATTGACTTGGAGAAGGCCTATGATAAGATACCGCGGAATGTCATGTGGTGGGCCTTGGAGAAACACAAAGTCCCAGCAAAGTACATTACCCTCATCAAGGACATGCACAATAATGTTGTGACAAGTGTTCGAACAAGTGATGTCGACACCGATGACTTCCCGATTAAGATAGGACTGCATCAGGGGTCAGCTTTGAGCCCTTATCTTTTTGCATTAGTGATGGATGAGGTCACAAGGGGTATACAAGGAGATATCCCATGGTGTATGCTCTTTGCGGATGATGTGGTCCTAGTTGACGATAGTCGGACGGGGGTAAATAGGAAGTTAGAGTTATGGAGACAAACCTTGGAATCGAAAGGGTTTAGGCTTAGTAGAACTAAAACCGAGTACATGATGTGCGGTTTCAGTACTACTAGCTATGAGGAGGAGGAGGTTAGCCTTGATGGCCAGGTGGTACCTCGGAAGGACACCTTTCGGTATTTGGGGTCAATGTTGCAGGAGGATGGGGGTATTGATGAAGATGTGAACCATCGAATCAAAGCCGGATAGATGAAGTGGCGCCAAGCTTCTGGCATTCTCTGTGACAAGAGAGTGCCACAAAAGCTAAAAGGCAAGTTCTATAGGACGGCGGTTCGACCCGCAATGTTGTATGGCGCGGAGTGTTGGGTGACTAAAAGGCGACATGTTCAACAGTTAGGTGTGGTGGAGATGCATATGTTGAGATGGATGTGTGGCCACACGAGGAAGGATCGAGTCCGGAATGATGATATACGAGATAGAGTTGGGGTAGCACCAATTGAGGAGAAGCTTGTCCAACATCGTTTGAGATGGTTTGGGCATATTCAGCGCAGGCCTCCAGAAGCTCCAGTGCATAGCGGATGGCTAAAGCGTGTAGAGAATGTCAAGAGAGGGCGGGGTCGACCGATTTTGACATGGGAGGAGTCCGTTAAGAGAGGCCTAAAGGATTGGAGTATCGAAAAAGAGCTAGCTATGGACAGGGGTGCGTGGAAGCTTGCTATCCATGTGCCAGAGCCATGAGTTGGTTGCGAGATCTTATGGGTTTCACCTCTAGCCTACCCCAACTTGTTTGGGACTAAATGCTTTGTTGTTGTTGTTGTTGTATGAACTTTTATCTTGAATCTTTCGGATCTGAATATTCATATCACAACTAAGAAGAATTACATTGAAATTATGCCAAAGTATCACTCCACATCAAAAATTCTTTTTTATCATTTACCTACTCGAGGACGAGCAGGAATTAAGCTTGGGGATGCCTGAGACGTCTCCAACGTATCTATAATTTTTGATTGCTCCATGCTACTTTATCTACTGTTTTGGACTATATTGGGCTTTATTTTCCACTTTTATATTACTTTTGGGACTAACCTATTAACCGGAGGCCCAACCCAGAATTGATGTTTTTTGCCTTTTTCAGTATTTCAAAGAAACAGAATATCAAACGGAGTCCAAACGGAATGAAACCTTCGGGATCGTGATTTTCCAACCGAACGTGAGCCAGGAGACTTAGACACTAATCCAAGCAGTGCCCGATGAGGTCACGAGGGTGGAGGGCGCCCCCCTGGGCGCGCCCCCCTACCTCGTGGGCCCCTCGGAGCTCCACCGACGTACTCCTTCCTCCTATATATACCTACGTATCCCCGAACGATCAGACAAGGAGCCAAAAACCTAATTCCACCGCCGCAACCTTCTGTATCCGCGAGATCCCATCTTGGGGCCTGTTCCGGAGCTCCGCCGGAGGGGGCATCCACCACGGAGGGCTTCTACATCATCACCATAGCCCCTCCGATGAAGTGTGAGTAGTTTACTTCAGACCTTCGGGTCCATAGCTAGTAGCTAGATGGCTTTTTCTCTCTTTTTGGATCTCAATGCAATGTTCTCCCCCTCTCTCGTGGAGATCTATTCGATGTAATCTTCTTTTTGCGGTGTCTTTTTTGAGACTGATGAATTGTGGGTTTATGATCCAGTATTTTCTATGGAAAATATTTGATTCTTCTTTGAATTCTTTGATGTATGATTGAGTTATCTTTGCAAGTCTCTTTGAATTATCTTTTTTGGTTTGGCCAACTAGATTGGTAGTTCTTCCAATGGGAGAAGTGCTTAGCTTTGGGTTCAATCTTATGGTGTCCTTACTCAGTGACAGAAAGAGTTGCAAGGCACGTATTGTATTGTTGCCATCGAGGATAACAAGATGGGTTTTTTATCATATTGCATGAATTTATCCCTCTACATCATGTCATCTTGCTTACGATGTTACTCTGTTTTTACTTAATACTCTAGATGCATGCTGGATAGCGGTCGATGAGTGGAGTAATAGTAGTAGATGCAGAATCGTTTCGATCTACTTGTTTTGGACGTGATGCCTATATACATGATCATTGCCTAGATATACTCATAACTATGCTCAATTCTGTCAATTGCTCAATAGTAATTTGTTCACCCACCGTAGAATACTTATGCTCTTGAGAGAAGCCACTAGTGAAACCTATGGCCCCTGGGGTCTATTCTCATCATATCAATCTATATCACTTTATTTACTTGCTTTGTTTTTACTTTGCCTTTTACTTTTTACTTTGCATCTATCTATCAAAAATACCAAAAATATTATCTCTCTCAGATCTCACTCTCGTAAGTGACCGTGAAGGGATTGACAACCCCTAAGCGTTGGTTGCGAGTTGCTATCGTTTTGTGTAGGTACGAGGGACTTGTGCATGGTCTCCTACTGGATTGATACCTTGGTTCTCAAAAACTGAGGGAAATACTTATGCTACTTTGCTGCATCATCATCTCCTCTTCGGGGAAATCCAACACAGTGCTCAAGAGGTAGCATGGCTCAGTTCTTTGCCTCGGTGTACTTTCATCCTAATGAGGACCGGACTATGGCTTGGATGACCAATGGTCGGCAGCTGACTGCTACATGGAAGGAGTTCATGACCATGCTTGGTCTTCAGGATGAGGGGCTCGCCAGACCCCAAGGTGTTCGTCCTCATGCCAATCCCGAGTCAGCCAACAAGAACAAGCTTCAGCCCTTCTATGTTGAGAAGAAGCTCCCAAGTGGCAAGTCATCGTGGGTGCTCAACTCCTTCCTTGACATCATGTACCGGATCTTTTGCAACTCTCTCTTTCCACAAATTGGTGACAAGGACAAGGTGCATGCTTATCTTGTGGACATGTTGCTCCTGTGTGAAGATGCGCGCAGCTCTCAGACACTACCACTTGATGTCTCACATCTCATGTGGTATGAGCTTCAGTTTGCAATCTTCAACCACAAGGTCCCCATCTATGGGCCTTATCTGTTTCAATTGATCTCAGCAACTTGGGAGAAGCTCTACCCTCAGGATGACTTTGAGGGCCCTGATTGGATCCGACATGATTCCATCCGTCTCCGTGTCAAGACTCAGTGGGATAACACCACTTCTCGTGTTGAGGCCGCGGCTGCCATGGATGTGGATGCAGATGAGGATGAGGAGGAGTCAGCGGACGAGGACAGCTCTGAGGGTTTCACTCCCACCTCTGAGCCATCTTGGGCTAAGAGGCTGAAGAACAAGACGAAGACCTTGTTCTGCATGCAGGCAAAGGGACAGTACATGACTCACGTTGCCTCCAAGGAGAGTCGCTGCTGCAACAAGAAGATCATGAACCTGTTTGGAGAGGATGTTTCTGGCGGTTCTGAGGATTGCATCACTCTAGAGGCTGAGTGGATGCCGAAACAAGGCTTCAAGTGGACTGATTCTAAGGAGGACGTCGAGGAGACCATTCCTGCTGCCGAGTCTGACGAGGAGCGTGCGTCTGATTACTCCGCTTGAGCCACCACGTGTGTTGTAGGTATCCTCTCTGCCTTTTTGGCGTCTCGATGCCAAAGGGGGAGAGTGTGCAGGGATTTGTGAGTCTTGTGTCGTGCTTGTGTTTTCTTTGCTCACTTTGAACCTTGCTTGCTTTGGTTTAGTTTGCTCATGAGACTTGGTCTATCATATTGTGTAAGACATATGCACTCCATCGTACCTTATTACCTTATTGAGCTTATGTTATATTGTGCTATTTATGTTATGCTCATATTTACTATCTTGTTTAGTGTTAGCCTTATTATTGCAAGATATGCTTTGTCTATAAAATATAGGGGGAGTTTCGATCCTAGTATACGTGCCATGCAGTCCAAAGCACCTTTCTCTATAGCACGCATCTAGGGGGAGCTCGTCTATATTTTAGAGATGTGGGGTTTGCTTATGTGCTATATTATTTCCCTTTGTGCAAATCCCGTATTGTCATCAATCCACCAAAAAGGGGGAGATTGTAAGGGCATCTTTATCCCTAAGGTGTTTTGGTGATTGATGACAATGCTTTTGCGGACTAATCATGTGCCTTGAGTATTTCAGTCGCTTCATCACTAGGCACAAGACGGTTTGGTACCCCTCGAAGACTATTGAAGACGGCGGTGTTCTATGTCTCTTTTGGTGGATTTGAATCGTAGGATAGCCGTACTATTAAGAGGGGATCCGTGTTGGAAAGGTTTGGGTGGAATCATCACGTACATGTTCACTCCCTTTGCACCGCCTTTCCCTTTGCCCTTGGGAGCATCCTCTGTTATCTTCATATTTATGCAAAAAGTAGGACTTGTAGTGTTGCTGTTCTGAGGCATGCGGTAGTACTGCTCCTAGGAGCGGTAGTACCGCAGGCCCCTGCGGTAGTACCGCAAGCCCTTGCGGTAGTACCGTAGGTGCACATGGTAGTACCGCTCCCTAGGAGCTGTAGTACCATGGCCTCAGACCAGACTCAACCACTCGTGCGGCTGTAGGGGCGGATGTAATTTTTTACATACGCGCCCTATGCGGTAGTACCGCCCCATGTGCGCGGTAGTACCGTGAGTCCTAGTCTGGCATAGCGACACGAGCGGAAGTAGGGGCGGATGTAATTTTTTACATCCACTCCCTGTGCGGTAGTACCGCATGCCAGGCGCGGTAGTACCGTGTCGGATTTTTTGCACTGTTTGATTTTCAGCGGAAGTAGGCACGGATGTATTTTTATTCATCCGCGCCCTTCCCAGGCTAGTCCAATCTAGCCTTCCGGTAGTACCGCAAGGGGGAGCGGTAGTACCGCGTCAGCGGCAGTACCGCCCTCAGCCTTGGCGGCTCTGGCCTGGACTATCTCATGCCGTTGCAGTGGCAGTACCGCGGTCCGCCGCGGTAGTACCGTAAGCCCCTGCGATAGTATCGCTTGTCTGGAGCGGTAGTACCGCAGGTCGCGGGCTGACTAAGTGGATAACGGTTGGATTTGTCTCTCCACTATATAAGGGATGTCTTCTTCCTCTAGTTGACTACCTCTTCTATCCCTAAGCTCCATTGTTTCTCCAAGCTCCATTTTCGCCCGATCTCTCTCCATAGCCAATCAAATTTGTTGATTTGCTCGGGATTGGTTGAGAAGACTCCGATCTACACTTCCACCAAGAGAAATTTGATTCCCCCCACTAATCCCTAGAGGATCTTGTTACTCTTGCGTGTTTGAGAACCCTAGACGGTTGAGGTCACCTCGGAGCCATAGTCCATTGTGGTGAAGCTTCGTGTTGTCATTGGGAGCCTCCAATTAAGTTGTGGAGATTTCCCCAACCTTGTTTGTAAAGGTTCGGTCGCCGCCTTCAAGGGCACCAATAGTGGAATCATGGCATCTCGCATTGTGTGAGGGCGTGAGGAGAATACGGTGGCCCTACTTGTTTGTTGGGGAGCATTGTGCCTCTACACCGCTCTAATGGAGACGTACTTCCCCTCAAAAGGAAGGAACTTCGGTAACACATCTCGTCTTCACCGGCTCCACTCTTGGTTATCTCGTGCCTTTACTCTTGCAAGCTTATTTGTGTTATATCCCTTGCTTGCTTGTGTGCTTGTTGTTGTTGCATCATATAGGTTGCTCACCTAGTTGCATATCTAGACAACCTACTTTGATGCAAAGTTTAATTTGGTAAAGAAAAGCTAAAAATTGTTAGTTGCCTATTCACCCCCCCTCTAGTCCACTATATTGATCCTTTCAGCTGTTGTTATTCGATCCACTCTGCGAGGAAATCTGCAATTGCTTGAGACTTGATGGCCTTTTTTGCCTCAAACTTGATATCTAAAGGAAGGGGTTCAATCGCCCATTTTGCCACTCGACCAGTTGCATCTCTGTTATTCAGAATTTCTAACAATGGAGCTTCGCTGATGACTGAAACTGAGTGGTCAGAGAAATAGTGTGCAACTTTCTTTATGGTCGGGTAAATCCCATAAACAAGCTTCTGATATGAGGGTATCTCTGCTTGGACGGTGTCAAGACTTATGAAATGTAATACACAGGGCACTCAACTTTGAAGGCTTTGCCTTCTTCTTACCACTCGACCATGAGCGCTGTGCCAACAACCTGTCCTGTGGCTACGATGTAAAGCAGTAAAGGCTCCTTGCTGACTAGAGCAGCAAGCACCAGCTGGGTGGAAAGCAGGGCTTTGAGCTCTTCAAATGCTGCTTCAGCTTTGTCATTCCACTCGAACTTGTCAGACTTCTTCATCAGTCGGTAAAGAGGTAGTGCCTTTTCACCGAGGCGTGAGATGAATTGGCTCAATGCAGCCAAACAACCAGTGAGCTTCTAAACATCGTGCACACGCACTAGGCGCTTCATTCGGAGGATTGTGCCAATCTTCTTTGGATTTGCGTCGATCCCTCGTTCGGAAACGAGAAAATAAAGTAACTTTCCACCGGGGACTCCGAATGTGCATTTTGATGGATTGAGCTTGATATTATCTTCTTAAGTTGGCAAAGGTTTCAGTGAGGTCAGTCAGCAGGTTGGAACCTTAGCGTGACTTAACCACTATGTCATCCATGTATGCTTCCACATTCCGACTGATTTAAGTGAGCAGGCACTTCTGAATCATGCACCTGAATGTGGCACCAGCATTCTTGTGGCCAAAGGGCATAGTAACATAGCAAAAACACCCGAACGGGGTGATGAAAGCTGTCTTTATCTCATTGGGTCCATACAGTCAGATCTGATGGTACCCGGAATAAGCATCCAAAAAGGATAGTCGCTCCCACCCCGTAGTTGAGTCGATTATCTGGTCGATGCGGGGAAGAGGAAAATGATCTTTTGGGCAGGCACGATTGATGTGCTTGAAGTCGATACACATTCGAAGTGATTTATCCTTCTTGGGGACCATAACGACATTGGCGAGCCACTAGGAGTGGTATATCTCGTGGATGAACTCGGCAGCCAAAAGTCGAGCCACCTCCTCGCCAATCGCCTTTCTTTTCTCCGCGACAGACCGGCAGAGATGCTCCTAACGGGTTTTGCATTTGGGTCGACTCACAAACGGTGCTCAGCCAGTCCACTGGGTACACCTGGCATGTCAGATGGCTTCCATGCAAAGATGTCCCAGTTCTCATGGAGGAACTGGATAAGCGCTTCTTCCTATTTCCTATCGAGTGTTGTTGAGATATGGGTCGGAGCAGCATTGGGGTCGGTCGGGTAAATATGGACTGGCTTGGTCTCGCCGGCCAACTGAAATGCGGATTCCGAGACAAGCCTCTTGGCACGCAGCAAATCACTCGGATCTGCAGTCTTCTGGTACTCTTGAAACTCCACTGCTACCATCTGCTCATCTGCTATCTTCACACCGTCCTGAAGACAATCTTCTGCTCTCTGCCGGTTACCAGTGTCTGTTATCACGCCTTTGGGGCCAGGCATCTTCATCTTGAGGTACGCATAACATGGTCCACCCATGAAGCTAGCATAGGCAGGTCTGCCCAAACTGGCATGATAGGCACTTTCGAAATCCACTACCTCAAACGTCAACTTTTCCTTGCGGTAATTCTTCTCATCCCCGAAAACCACGTCAAGAGTGATCTGATCGAGTGAGTCGGCTTTCTTTCCTAGGATGACTCCGTGGAATCGCATGTTGCTCTCGCTGAGCTTGGACATCAGAATGCCTATCCCTTTGAGGGCCTCAGCATATAGGATATTCAGACCACTGCCACCATCCATCAAAACCTTGGTCAGTCTGGTGCACCCAACGACTGGGTCGACCACCAACGCTTGCCTCCCAGGGGTAGCAACGCGTGGCGGGTGGTCGGACTGGTCGAATGTAATAGGGTTTTTTAACCACTTCAAATACTTCGGTGTTGCCGAAGCAACCATGTTCACCTCTCTGTTAATAACTTCCAGTCGACTTTTGCTCTCAGGATCAGCAAAAATCACCAAAGTGGCATTAACATTGGGGTAACCACCATCATCGTCTTTGTCTTCCTCCTTATCAGACTCTTTGTCCTTTTCACTGGGTTGTCTTTCTCGGAAGCTCTGGATTAGGAGTCGACATTGTCGAGTCGTATGCTTGGGGAGAATCAGGTTCCCCTCCTCATCCTTTTTGGTGTGTAGATGACACGGCAAATCCATCACATCATTTCCTGCTTGATCCTTCACTTTCTTAGGGATCCAAGGCCCTTTGGCTTTCCCCTTGAACTTTCTTGGGTTCAACACTGCTGCCTCGGTAGGGCCTGCTGCCTCAGCCTTTCGCTTCTGCTTCCGACTGGAATTTCCTCCTATGATGTCTTGGGCGACTGGTTTGTTCTTGCCACTCCGGATTCGGTCTTCTTCTTTGCCGTTAGCGTACTTGGTGGCAATCTCTATCATCCGAGCAAGAGACATATCTCCGGTCCGAATGAACTTCAGATTGAGCTCTCTGTAGCAAACTCCTTCTTTAAAGCCATAGACTGCTTGCTGATCTGATACATTCTCCACCATGTGGTGCAGAGTGATCCATCTCTGGATATGATCACTCAAGGTCTCATTCGATTTCTGCATGCAATGCTGCAATTCTAGCAAACTAGCAGGTCTCTTGCAGGTGCCCTCAAATGTTCTGGTAAACACTCGGGCCAACTCATCCCAACTCAAAATGCTCCCAGGGGCCAGCTGATTCAGCCAGGCCCTAGCAGAACCTTCAAGCATCAGAGGGAGGAGCTTCATGGCCACCTCATCGCTGCCGCCAACAATGTGCAGAGCCACTAGGTAGTCTTCAAGCCAAGTGTCGAGCTTTGATTCTCCCGTGAACTTACTGACACTAGTCGCCAATCTAAAGTTGTGAGGGATCTCAGCTGCTCTGATGGCTCTTTTAAAACACTCAGGGCCAGAAACGTGGACCCTGCTTCCGTTGGGCCTGTCCCTATCCAGCCCCTCTCTGTATGCTCTATTCCGGTTGACCAACCTTGAACAAGGACTGACCTTGCGTCGAAACCAGGCTCTCTTTGGCTCGACTGGAACTCTGCGGTCATTACCATACGGGCGCCTATCATCATACCGCCGGGGCGCGTACGACCCGTCTCTCAAAAGAGGCGAAGGCACTCGATGGCGGTTGTCATGGGCGTACTCCCGGTCGAAATCTCCATGAGCTCTTCCTAGGTGTCGATCTCGACGGTGATCACGATCTTCACATCGCAAGGGCGACCCAGGACTGTGTGCCGACTGAACGGTGTCTGCCCTTACTGATCTGCTGTGGATCCTGTTCCGCGACTGGGACATGATGGAGTTCATATCTCCCGCTGCTCGGAGCAGTGTCCTGATCTGTTCCAAGCCTCTTCCAGCCTCTGAACGGGACGGCTGAATGGACTCTACTATTTGCGCAACAGCTGCAAGATTCTGTATCGGTGTATGGAATACCTGAGTTTCTGGTGGAAACAACTGTCGTGGATGTCGACTGGACTCGGGGATCAGTCGACAGGCACGCTCATCGAGAGAATGTTGGAGATTCTCCAAACAAGTGTGCTCAGCCAGCGTGGCTAGGCGCACCGCCTCCAAGGCGTGAGCCTCGGTGGTTTCCCATATGATAGGGGTCTGGAGGGCCTCCACGTTGCGGCGGTGCAGCTCCTCCCTCTGCTGCAAGTTGAGAGGTTAGGGATGATACTCCTCGTGGCTGAATGACGGGCCATCACCGCCACCGTTGCCACCGCTGTGACGGAAACCAGGTGGGCTGCGATGGGAGTTGACCATAAGGACTTCTGCCATGGGGTCACAGCTCCCGCTCTCGGAAAATGTGTCTGCTAAGTCAGTCAATAGGTCGACTGGACCACAGTGAAATACATCAGGCTCGATTGCCGCGACTTCGGGGGTGATCGTATGATGAGCCATCGCGTGCTTCACCCACCGCTGGAGCCACGATCGACCAGATCGCTTGCGCTAGTGTCCAGCGGAGTGAGAAGACGATGCGAGGACCGACTGATATGGGATCGACGACTGCCGAAGGAGGACGCCGCAGGCACTCGTGGAAGTGCGACGAACCACGGATCGGGAGAGCCTCGACGTCGAGGGGGGCCTCCTGGAGCCAGGCGGAGTCGTCGGCGACAAAAGTGAGCGTGCCGAGTCGAAACTCGCGGCCCATGACCAAACCGCCGTCGGAAACCATGTTGACAAAGATCGGAGAAAATGCAACCTCGCCGGAAGTCGCTAAGACGCTTTGCCCCAAGGTGGGCGCCAACTGTCGTGGTACTAAGTCTGATAGTAATAATAGGGGGTACGTATGAGGAGGCGATGCCCTAGCTACGGCGAGGTTGTACACACGAGTTTACGAGTTCAAGCCCCTCTCGGAGGAGGTAAAAGCCCTATGTCTCGGTGCCCTGAGGCGGAATGGGTGTGTTACAAGGGGTGCGAACCCTTGTCCCAGAGGAGGGGGTGGCTTATATAGAGTGCGCCAGGACCCCAGCCCACCTCCATTACAGGGGTTCAACGTACATTAAGACTGGGCGTTACTGGTAATGCTAGCTATAAAGTGTATTTAATGATCTTAAAAGACTACGGAGTGAACGCCTGACCGTTGTCATCCTGAGTGGCTCTTAGTCTTTTGAAGGTCGAGTGGTTTCTTGTATAGTCGAATGGCTTCATCTTGGTCGAGTGTAATTATGAGGGAGGGGTATCCGAGTGAGATGACTGGTTGAGTGGATTGCACTTGACGACTTCAATTGATACTCTCTGCTGTTCTATAAATGTCTTTGCTTCTAGTGTAGTGACCTTGGGTGGGGCGTATAGGTCAGGCCTATGACCTTACCCTAGGTCTATGGCATCATCAGAGACGTCATCAACATCAACCAGGTTCCTAATCACAATCCTATCTCCTTGCAATTTACATTATTTGCCATTTGCCTCTTGTTTTCCTCTCCCCCACTTCACAAAAAAATTGTCGTTTTATTCGCCCTCTTTTTCGTTCGCCTTTTTCTTGTCAGATCTCTTGTTTTCTATCTCAACTTGTGTTACCATGTGCCTTATATCTGCTTGCATCTTTGCTTGCTAATAATCTATTGGTGTGGATCCTCATCCACTTCCTAATCTTTTCAAAAGATCCAATTATGACGAACCAATTTCTAGTAAGTTGAGTGCGCTAGATTATCTTTATGCAGTTTTGCTTGAGATTCATGAATCTGAAAATTCTGATGAAGTGTTAAAAGAAGGAATTTATAAAGTGATTCATGAAAGCTCCTTGGATGAAAAGCATGATTGCAATGATTTTACTATAAATTCTATTAATGTCAATTATGCTAATAATTTGCAAAACCCCAAGCTTGAGGATGCTAATATTGCTATGTCCACTACTTATTGCAATGATCATGATTGAGGTGATAATGATTCTTATGATCTTTGAAAATTTATTTAAACCTCCTGAAGAATATGCTTGCGATAATATTAAAAGTGGGTTTGCAAGAGTGACAACTTCAGCTAAAAATAATCCCACATATTTGGAGAGTGTTCGATCTTATGATATTTTTGATAAAAGTGGGCTTGGAGAGGTCATGACTTCATTTGATGATAATCCACTACTTCGGAAGAGTGTCAACTTTGCATGCATGTGGATCATGAATATAAAATGTTATGTGATATCTATATTATTGAATTTTAATATGATCCTACATATAATTATTACGAGACAGGAAAATATGGTTGTAGTAATTTTCATGTTACTAAATTACGTCTTGTTATGTTGAGGTCATCAATGTTTTATTCCTCTTCTTTGCATATGTTAGATGTTTCTTGTCTTGATAATTTGTTTGCTTATAAAATTCCTATGCATAGGAAGTATGTTAGACTTAAATGTGTTTGTCATATGTTTCATGATGCTCTCTTTGTGTTTTAATTCTTATCTTTCGTGTGAGCATCGTTGAAATCTTATGCCTAGCTAGGAGAATAAAACGATAGCGCTTGTTGGGAGGCAACCCAACTTGTATCTTTTTTCCTTTTGTTTTTCTTACTGTTTTCAATAAAACACCCAATTATGCCTCTTATTAGATGTGTTTTTGTGGTTTAAATTAGTGTTTGTGCCAAGCAAAGCCTTTGGGATAATTTGGGTGATAGTTGATTTGATCTTGCTGAAAAACAGAAACTTTTGCGCTCAGAAAAAATTCCCATTTTTAACATAAGAGTGCTTTTGCGTTGATTCTATTTGCATAAGATTAATATACAAATTTCCCACGTGGTCCTAATTTTTCAGATTTTTTGGAGTTACATAAGTATTCGAAATATCCAGATTGCTACAGACTGTTCTGTTTTTAAAAGATTCTTTTTTTCTTTGTGTTGTGTGCTTGTTTCGATGATTCTATGGTTTTCTTTGAAGATTTTTGCCATAGAAAAGTTGGAATACAGTATATATAATGCAAAAATAAAATATGAATGGGTTGCAACAGTACTTATATTAGTGGTTTGCTTTCTTATACTAACGGATCTCACGAAGGTTTTGTCGAGTTTTGTGTGATTGAAGTTTTCAAGTTTTGGGTGATATTACGATGGATGAGGGAATAAGAATTAGCAAAAGGCTAAGCTTGGGGAAGCCCGAGGCACCCCAAGATAATATTCAAGAAGTATCAAGCAACTAAGCTTGGGGATGCCCCCGAGTGGCATGCCCTCTTTCTTCTAACGACCATCGGTATTTTACTTGGAGCTATATTTTTATTCATCACATATCATGAGTTTTGTTTGGAGAGTCTTGTATGATATGAGTCTTTTCTTGTTTTTCTTTTTAATTTTAGTCTTGAATCCTTGTAGGACACACCTTTTTGAGAGAGCCAAAAATTATGCTATGCTTAACTTAAATTTTTAGAGCCTTGGAATTGCTCTAGTGCTTCACTTATATCTTTTTGAGCACGGTGTGCTTTGCTATTTTTTGAAGAAATGCTCTCATGTTTCACTTAGATTTATTTGCGAGTTCGTAAATTTTTTAAGAAATTCTATCTTGCTTCACTTAGATTATTTTGAGAGAAATAAATATTATGTTCATGTTCTTCACTTATATTTGTTTGAGCTCATTAAAAGCAACATATGAAATTAGTCGCAAAGTGATAGATATCCAAGGAGGATATAATAAAAACTATCATGAAGATCATTGGAGAAAATAAACTTGGTTCTTTGTAATGGTTTTGAGATATGACGATATGATATGTGAGTAATGTTGATGAGTAATTATGCTTTAGTAAGAATATTGGTGTTAAAGTTTGTGATTCCCTATACAAGCACAAAAGTCAATAGTTATGCACTGAAAATTACATCCTACTTGTGGTGCATTATTTGGCGTTCGTTATGCTTAATGCTTGCTTATGAGTTTTTCATTTATTGGTTGGACGCTTCTTAATATTTTTGCTAGCCTTCATTTGCACTAAGTATGATCACTGCTTGTGCATCCAAAACCCTTTAAACCAATTTTTGCCATATGAGTCCACTATATCTACCTATATGCGGTATTTGCATGCCGTTCTAAGCAAATTTTCATGTGACCTCTCTAATTTTCAAAATAAATTTCTCTTTTGTGTGCTCGTACCACTCAAGAGGCGGTGTGGGGTGGCCGTATTTTCCATGCTAGATGTGTTATTCTCATGATAAGTGTTTATTCACTTGTCATTGCACGAGAGTACATCAAAGATATTAGGGATGCCCAGTCCCGAAATGAAAAATGAATTTACTTTATGTTTTAAAATAATAAATTCCTTGGAAACTATTGGTATGGAGGGCACCCATAGATACGGTTAGCCATGGAGAGTGAAAGTATGGTAGAAAAAGGAATAAACTTTATTTTCTGTTTGGGAACCGCCTATGGTATATCTAGCATGGAAAGTGTTGGGAACTCATAAGTCGTTCTCATTGGTGGGAAAGTATGCCTCCCGAAATGCTTTTATCTCTCAATTTTTGCTTTGAGCTTTGGCACCTCTACAAATCCCTACTTCCCTCCGTGAAGGGCCTTTTTTTACTTTATGCAATATTTATTTTTACTTGAGTCTCCATCTTCTCTTATAAAGCACCAACTAAGGGGCACTATGATCGTACTTGAGCATTGGGTATAGCTAGTATTTGAGTGTGTTTCATGAATGGATCAACGATTGAGCATAATGGGCTAGGATAACTTGCTTTAGTGTTGATATTTTGAAAGACATGGTTGCTTGTTGATATGCTTGAGTATTAAAGTCTTCATGTCAAAACTAGACTATTGCTTTGAACTATAAAAGTCCAAATGTCCATGCTACAAATAAAAGAATATGTGATGAGCATGTTAGGCAGCATTCCACATCAAAAGTTCTGTTTTTATCATTTACCTACTCGAGGACGAGTAGGAATTAAGCTGGGGGATGCTGATACGTCTCCAACATATCTATAATTTTTGATTGTTCCATGATGTTATATTATTATTCTTGGATGTTTTACAATCATTTTATATCATTTTTGGTACTAACCTATTGACATAGTGCCAAGTGTTAGTTGTTGTTTTCTACTTGTTTTTTACATCGCAGGAAATCAATACTAAACTGAGTCCAAACGCAGCTAAACTTTTTGTGGATTTTTTCTAGACCAGAAGACACAGGATGGGCCGAAGAAGTACCAGAGTGGTGTGCTACCTCTTGAGCATGCATTGGTTTTCCCTTGAAGAGGAAAGGGTGATGCAGCAAAGTAGCGTAAGTATTTCCCTCAGTTTTGAGAACCAAGGTATCAATCCAGTAGGAGACGACACACAAGTCACCTAGTACCTGCACAAACAATCAAGAACCTTGCAACCAACGCGATAAAGGGGTTGTCAATCCCTTCATGGTCACTCGCAAAAGTGAGATCCAATAGGGATAGTAAAGTAAATATTTTTGGTGTTTTTGTCGTATAGATTGGAAAGTAAAGATTGCAATAAAAAGGAACGGCGAAAGAAATTGGCAAGTTGACGAGAAACTAATAGATTCAATATAATGGAAAAGAGACCCGGGGGCCATAGGTTTCACTACTGGCTTCTCTTAAATAACATGTATTACGGTGGGTGAACAAATTACTGCCGAGCAATTGATAGAAAAGCGCATAATTATGATGACATCTAAGGCAATGATCATGAACATAGGCATCACGTCTGTGTCAAGTAGACCGAAACGATTCTGCATCTACTACTATTACTCCACACGTCGACCGCTATCCAGCATGCATCTAGAGTATTAAGTTCATAAGAATGGAGTAAGGAGTTAAGCAAGATGACATGATGTAGAGGGATAAACTCAAGTAATATGATATAAACCCCATCTTTTTATCCTCGATGGCAACAATACAATACATGCCTTGCTGCCACTACTGTCACTGGGAAAGGACACCGCAAGATTGAACCCAAAACTAAGCACTTCTCCCATTGCAAGAAAGATCAATCTAGTAGGCAAAACTAAACCGATAATTCGAAAAGACTTGCAAAGATATCAAATCATGCATATAAGAATTCAGAGAAGAACCAAATAATATTCATAGATAACCAAGTTCATAAATCCACAATTCATCGGATCTCGGCAAACACACCGCAAAAGAGTATTACATCAAATAGATCTCCAAGAACATCGAGGATAACTTTGTATTGAGAATAAAAGAGAGAGAAGAAGCCATCTAGCTAATAACTATGGACCCGAAGGTCTGTGGTAAACTACTCACGCTTCATCGGAGAGGCAATGGTGTTGATGTAGAAGCCCTCTGTGATCGATTCCCCCTCCGGCAGATCGCCAAAAAAGGCCCCAAGATGGTCTCTCACGGGTACAGAAGGTTGCGGCGGTGGAAAAGTGGTTTCATGACTCCCCCTGATGTTTCTAGGGTATAAGACTATATATAGGCAAAAGAAGTACGTCGGTGGAGCTACGAGGGGCCCACAAGGGTGGGGGGCGCGCCTACCCCCCCCCCCCCCTCGGGTGTGCCCTCCTTCCTCCTGGCCTCCTTGTAGAGTCCCAGACTTCAACTCCAAGTCTTCTGGATTGCTTTCGGTCCAAGAAAGATCCTCGCGAAGGTTTCATTCCGTTTGGACTCCGTTTGATATTCCTTTTCTGTAAAACACTAAAATAGGCAAAAAAAACAGAAACTGGCACTAGGCCTCCGGTTAATAGGTTAGTCCTAAAAATAATATAAAATATCATATTAAAGCCCATTAAACATCCAAAACAGATAATATAATAGCATGGAACAATAAAAAATTATAGATATGTTGGAGACGTATCAAGCATCCCCAAGCTTAATTCATGCTCGTCCTTGAGTAGGTAAATGATAAAAACAGAATTTTTGATGTGGAATGCTACCTAGCATATTTCTCAATGTAATTTTTTTTATTGTGGTATGAATGTTCAGATCTGAAAGATTCAAGACAAAAGTTTAATATTGACATAAAAATAATAATACTTCAAGCATACTAACAAAGCAATCATGTCTTCTCAAAATAACATGGCCAAAGAAAGTTATCCCTGCAAAATCATATAGTCTGGCTATGCTCTATCTTCATCACACAAAGTATTTAATCATGCACAACCCCGGTTTCAGTCAAGCAATTGTTTCATACTTTAGTATTTTCAAACTTTTTCAATCTTCACGCAATACATGAGCGTGAGCCATGGACATAACACTATAGGTGAAATAGAATGGTGGCTGTGGAGAAGACAAAAAGGAGAAGATAGTCTCACATCAACTAGGCATATCAACGGGATATGGAGATGTCCATCAATAGATATCAATGTGAGTGAGTAGGATTGCCATGCAATAGATGCACTAGAGCTATAAGTTTATGAATGCTCAAGAAAATAAACTAAGTGGGTGTGCATCCAACTTGCTTGCTCACGAAGACCTAGGGCATTTTGAGGATGCCCATCATTGGACATAACCTCAAAACGATAGCGGTAAATCAGTAAGAGACATCATAGATCACACCATATCTAATAAATTACGGTTACGATGTTCAGACACACCATTTTGTTGTGGTGTTCCCGGTGGCGTTAATTGTGAAACTATCCCATGTTGTTTCAAATGAAGACCAAACTCGTAACTCAAATATTCTCCTCCACAATCAGATCATAGAAATTTTATTTTCTTGTTACGATGATTTTCCACTTCACTCTGAAATTCTTTGAACTTTTCAAATTTTTCTGACTTATGCTTCATTAAGTAGATATAACCATATCTACTCAAATCATATGTGAAGGTAAGAAAATAACGATACCCACCACGAGCCTCAATACTTATTGGACCGCATACATCGGTATGTATTATTTCCATCAAGTCAGTAGCTCATACCATTGTTCCGGAGAATGGAGTTTTAGTCATCTTTCCCATAAGGCACGGTTCGCAAGCACCAAGTGATTCATAATCAAGTGATTCCAAAAGTCCATCAGTATGGAGTTTCTTCATGCGCTTTACACCGATATGACCCAAATGGCAGTGCCACAAATAAGTTGCACTATCATTATTAAACTTATATCTTTTGGCTTCAACACTATGAATATGTGTATCACTACTATCGAGATTCAACAAAAAAACCACTCAACAGGGGTGCATGACCATAAAAGATATTACTCATATAAATAGAACAACCATTATTCTCTAATTTAAATGAATAACCGTCTCGCATTAAACAAGATCCAGATATAATGTTCATGCTCAACGCTGGCACCAAATAACAATTATTCAGGTCTAAAACTAATCCCGATGGTAGATGTAGAGGTAGAGTGCCGACCTCGATCACATCGACTTTGGTACCATTTCCCACGCGCATCGTCACCTCGTCCTTAGCCAATCTTTGCTTAATCCATAGCCCCTGTTTCGAGTTGCAAATATGAGCAACAGAACCAGTATCAAATACCCAGGCGCTACTGTGAGCATTTGTTAAGTACACATCAATAACATGTGTATCAAATATACCTTTCACTTTGCCATCCTTCTTATTCGCCAAATACTTGGGGCAGTTCCGCTTCTAGTGACCAGTCCCTTTGCAGTAGAAGCACTCAGTTTCAGGCTTAGGTCCAAACTTGGGTTTCTTCTCTTGAGCAGCAACCTTTTTGCCGTTCTTCTTGAAGTTCCCCTTCTTCCCTTTGCCTTTTTTCTTGAAACTAGTGATATTATTAACCATCAACACTTGATGCTACTTTTCAATTTCTACCTCTGCAGCCTTTAGCATTGCAAAGAGCTCGGGAATAGTCTTGTTCATCCCTTGCATATTATAGTTCATCATGAAGCCTTTATAGCTTGGTGGCAGTGATTGAAGAACTCTGTCAATGACACTATCATCAGGAAGATTAACTCCCTTGAGTCAAGTGGTTATGGTGCCCAGACATTCTGAGTATATGTTCACTGACATAACTATTCTCCTCCATTTTACAGCTGTAGAACTTGTTGGAGACTTCATATCTCTCAACTCGGGCATTTGCTTGAAATATTAACTTCAACTCTTGGAACATCTCATATGCTCCATGATGTTCAAAACATCTTTGAAGTCCCGATTCTAAGCCGTAAAGCATGGCACACTAAACTATCGAGTAGTCATCAGCTTTGCTTTGCCAGACGTTCTTAACGTCATCAGTAGCATCTGCAGCAGGCCTGGCACCCAACGCTGCTTCTAGGACGTAATTCTTCTGTGTAGCAATGAGGATAATCCTTAAGTTACGGACCCAGTCTGTGTAGTTGCTGCCATCATCTTTCAACTTAGCTTTCTCTAGGAACGCATTAAAATTCAAAGGAACGGTAGCACGGGCAATTGATGTACAACAACATAGACATGCAAAATACTATCAGGTACTAAGTTCATGATAAATTAAAGTTCAATTAATCATATTACTTAAGAACTCCCACTTAGATAGACATCTCTCTAATCATCTAAGTGATCACGTGATCCAAATCAACTAAACCATGTCCGATCATCACCCGAGATGGAGTAGTTTTCAATGGTGAACATCACTATGTTGATCATATCTACTATATGATTCACGCTCGACCTTTCAGTCTCAGCGTTCCGAGGCCGTATCTGCATATGCTAGGCTCGTCAAGTTTAACCCGAGTATTCTACATGAGCAAAACTGGCTTGCACCCATTGTATGTGAACATAGAGCTTATCACACCCGATCATCACGTGGTGTCTCAGCACGACGAACTATAGCAACGGTGCATATTCAAGGAGAACACGTGTACCTTGAAATTTAGTAAGGGATCATACCGACGTTCTAAGCAAAGTAAGATGCATAAAGGATAAACATCACATGCAATCAAAATATGTGACATGATATGGCTGTCATTATCTTGTGCTCATGATCTCCATCACTGAAGCATCGTCATGATCTCCAATGTCACCGGCGCGACACCTTGATCTCCATCATAGCATCATTGTCGTCTCGCCAACTACGACTATCGCTACCGCTTAGTGATAAAGTAAAACAATTACATGGCGATTGCATTGCATACAATAAAGCGACAACCATATGGCTCATGCCAGTTGCTGATAACTTTGTTACAAAACATGATCATCTCATACAACAAATTATATCACATCATGCCTTGACCATATCACATCACAGCAAGCCCTGCAAAAACAAGTTAGACGTCCTCTACTTTGTTTTCGCAAGTTTTACGTGGCTGCTATGGGCTTCTAGCAAGAACTGTTTTTACCAATGCATCAAAACCACAACGATTTTTCATCAAGTGTGCTGTTTTAACCTTCAATAGGGACAGGGCATAGCCACACTTGATTCAACTAAAGTAGGAGAAACAGACACTCACCAACCACCTATGTGCGAAGCGCGTCGGTAGAACCGGTCTCACGTAAGCGTATGCGTAATGTCGGTCAGATCCGCTTCATCCAACAATACCTCTGAATCAAAGTATGACATGCTGGTAAGCAGTATACTATTATCGCCCACAACTCTCTGTGTTCTACTCGTGCATATAACATCTACGCATAGACCTAGCTCGGATGCCACTGTTGAGGAACGCAGTAATTTCAAAAAAAAATCCTACGATCACGCAATATCTATCTCTAGGTGATGCATAGTAATGAGAGGGGAGAGTGTTGTGTACATACCCTCATAGACCGAAAGCGGAAGCGTGATGACAACGCAGTTGATGTAGTCGTACGTCTTCACGATCCGACTGATCCTAGCATCGAAGGTACGGCACCTTCGCGATCTGCACACGTTCAGCTTAGTGACGTCCCACGAACTCTAGATCCAGCTGAGGTTGAGGGAGGGTTTCGTCAGCACGACAGCGTGGTGATGGTAATGTTGAAGTTACCGGTGCAAGGCTTCGCCTAAGCACTACGATGATATGACCGAGGTGGAAATCTGTGGAGGGGGGCACTGCACACGGCTAAACAATCAACTTGTGTATCCTAGGGTGCCCCCGTGCCCCCGTATATAAAGGAGCAAGGGGGAGGCCGGCTGGCCCTCATGGGCGCGTCCCAAGTAGGATTCCTACTAGGAATCCTATTCCTAGTAGGTTTCCAACAAGGGAAGAGAGGGGGAAGGAAGGAGAGGGAGAGAGGGAGAAGGAAAAGGGGGAGGGCGCCGCCCCCCTTCCCTTGTCCTATTCGGACTCAAGAGGGGGCACACGGCCAGCCCCTCTGTGGCCCTCCTCTCTCTCCACTAAGGCCCATCAAGGCCCACTAGTTCCCCTGGGGGTTCTGGTAACCCTCCAGCACTTTAGTTTTATCCGAAACTTCTCCGGAACACTTCCGGTGTCCGAATATAGTCGTCCAATATATCAATATTGATGTCTCGACCATTTCGAGACTCCTTGTCATGTCCGTGATCACATCCGGGACTTCGAACAATCTTCAGTACATCATATCACATAAACTCATAATACCAATCGTCATCGAACGTTAAGCGTGCGGACCCTACGGGTTCGAGAACTATGTAGACATGACCAAGACACGTCTCTGGTCAATAAACAATAGCGGAACCTGGATGCTCATATTGGTTCCTACATATTATACGAGGATCTTTATCGGTCAAACCGCATAACAACATACGTTGTTCCCTCTGTCATCGGTATGTTACTTCCCCGAGATTCGATCGTCGGTATGTTAATACCTATGTTCAATCTCATTACCGACAAGTCTCTTTACTCGTTCCGTAATACTTCATCCTACAACTAACTCATTAGTCACAATGCTTGCAAGTCTTATAGTGATGAGTATTACCGTGAGGGCCCAGAGATACCTCTTTGAAACATGGAGTGACAAATCCTAATCTCGATCTATGCCAACCCAACAAACACCTTCGGGGACACCTGTAGAGCACCTTTATAATCACCCATTTACGTTGTGACGTTTGGTAGCACACAAAGTGTTCCTCCGGTATTTGGGAGTTGCATAATCTCATAGTTTGAGGAACTTGCATAAGTCATGAAGAAAGCAGTAGCAATGAAACTGACATGATCATAATGTTAAGCTAACGGATGGGTCATGTCCATCACATCATTATCCTAATCATGTGATCCCGTTCAACAAATGACAACACATGCCTATGGTTAGGAAACATAACCATCTTTGATTAATGAGCTAGTCAAGTAGAGGCATACTAGGGACTATATGTTTTGTCTATGTATTCACACATGTACTAAGTTTCCAGTTAATACAATTCTAGCATGAATAATAAACATTTATCATGAATTAAGGAAATAAATAATAACTTTATTATTGCCTCTAGGGCATATTTCCTTCAGCCACGCCCCCAGGTGCCAGCCCCCAAGGCCCCAGCAACGCGCCCCATATTCAAACTTGATCGTTCCCGCTCCAAAAAGGCCATAATCTGGCGATCATCACAATAGTTCGGCGATCAGTGCCATAGTCCGACGATTAAATGGAAGGTTAGGCAATAGTTCGGCACAAAAAAAGGAAGGACGCGAAAGGAATTTATCAAACGTTAAGGTCGCCCTTCGGCGTCGTCGTCGGCGTGCGCGGGCTGGGAGGAGTCGGCGTGACTTCTGGACTGGTCGGCGCGGCTTCTGTGCTGCTAGGCATCGCAGAGGCATCATCAGTCGGGCTGGGCGGCGGCGACGGCGTCGGTGTTGGAGTCGCCGGTATTTAGTTCAGGATGAGTCCGTGCTCCGCCAGGAACCACACCTTGAGCTTCTCATCGCCACTCTGGAGCATGTTAGCGTCGCCCATCAAGAAAGCCAGGTCGTTGTTCCTCTTCTTGGCGTCTTGAGCTTTGAGCTTCGCGGCGAGGTTGGTATGGAGCAAGTCGAGTTTGACGGTGCTATTTGTCATCAATGCAGCCCACCGCGACTCTGTTTTCTCTTCTCGCTGGGCGGCCCTAGTCTTGGCGTTGGCGAGGCAATACTCGATGGACTCTTGCACGCATGTGGCAGTCGACTCATCGTGTTTCTCCTTCTTGGCCCCTTTGTTGTCGTCCGGGCGCCCGTCGACCGTCCCCGGTGTCGGCATGTCCGGCTTGTACGTCTCCTTGGCCTTGGCGAGGGTGCGCCGGATATCCGCCCACTTCTCGCACTTGTCGATCCGTTTGAAGACGTGGAGGTACTTGAACTCTTGGTCGTTGTTGTCGTCGCGGTACATGGCGAACATGCGCAGCAGCTGCGTTGATGAGCGAGCATCAGTCAGTGTGGGCGCGCAAATGGGTGCGCGCACGGCGAGAGGAATAGGGAGAGGGCGGCGTGCTGTACCTGATCCTCGACGCTGGTGCCGCTCTCTGGCCGAGCCGCGACCTCCTCGACGATCCCATGCCATTTGTTACACGCCATTTGGATGAGCCCCAAATGGTTCGTCATCGCCTTCGACCCCCGGTTGGTTGCGCTCGTCAAACTCGGCCTTGATGCGGTACCAATACGTGTCGATGTTCTGGTTCGTGCCGGTGATCGGGTCAAGGCAGACGACTTTCCACGCTTCGGAGAGGCACTCATCTTCCTTGGTCGCCCACTTGATGCACGGCTCGCCGGTCTTGGCCACCACTTTCTTCTTCTTCTTCTTCTTCTTCTTCTTCTTCTTCTTCTTCTTCTTCTTCTTCTTCTTCTTCTTCTTCTTCTTCTTCTTGCCTTTCCTCGTCTGCGCCGGCTCCTCTTCCTCCTCCTCTTCCTCCTCCTCCTCCTCCTCTTCCTCCTCCTCTGGCTCTTCCTCATCGTAGTCGAGCTCGTCGTCCATGTCGCCGAGATCAATCGAATCGTCTTGGGTAGTGAACCCAGGGGAAGCGACGGCGGTGGCCGAGCCGGCTGCGATGATGTCTTCCATGTCGGCCTCCGTCGTGTCGGTGTCACCAAGATGCGATGAGGAGGAGGCTTGCAAGTAGAGGCCGCGGCCGAGAGGTGGCGTCGGGGAGGCTACGTAGTCCAGCAGCGAGTACGTGTATGGAGGGTACTGCATGCCGACGAACGCGGGCGAGGGCGTGCGCTGGACCGGGCGCCCATGGGGGAAGGCGACGTTGGGGTTGAAACCACCGTGGACGTCGCCGTCGGCATAGCCCGACGACGGCGTGCTCCATGGGTGTGGCGATGACGAGAAGCCGCCCGGAGATCCGACTCTTTGCTGGCTTCAGGCCGCGTGCGTGCCGTGGCCGCTTGGTGGATTCATCATCCCCACGTGAGCCGCCTCGGCTTGTTCGGCCGCCGAGCGCTCCGCCTGCTCCGCCTCCTCCATGGCCGCGAGCGCCGCCCTCTCCCGGGCCTTCTTGGCCCTGTTGCGCCTACCGGCGGTGACGGCCTCCCGGCACTTCACTTTCGCCTTCCAGTCGGCGTTGGTCATGCCCGGGGCCTTGGACGGCGGCGCCCTCTGCTTCCTTTGCTTCGGCCGGGCGACGGCGGCGGCTGTGGTATCCGTCGCGGCACGGGGGAATACGTACTTCTTCGGCTGCATGGCGGTTGGCTTGGAAGGGAGGAGGCGGAGTTTGGCGGGAGGAATGGAGAATGAGAGGGAAGCCGAGGGGGGAAGCGGGAGGAAACGGCGGGAAAAGGGCCTCCTCTCGCCGACAGAGCACCCCCACACCCCTTTTTGCTTCTACCGGCATACCCAGGCGACACCCGGACGCTTGGGTTCGGGTCGAGATCGCCAGCTCTGGATTTGGCCCAAACCGGCGCTAAATGAGGTCCTGTGGGCGCGACTGGGCCGATTTTCGGCCACCGGCGCTAAAAATTCGCCGGGGGGAGCGGGGTTAGAGATGCTCTTATAGTCGTCGCTAAGTGGTCTACGGATCTGGATGTAATTTTTATTATTTTTAGTGTTCGTTGTACTACCATGATTGAAGATGAATAGATCGGAAGTTTTTTCGAAAAAAAGATAGTTTCACCAATAGGGAGTGTGCACATGCAAATTACTGAATGCAAGAACTGAAAGTTTAAGAGTTGACACTTGAGTGTTAATAGCATTGAGTTCTATAATACGTTGAAAGTATCATCATCATTAGGAACATCCAATGCTTGAATTATTATACAGGTTGCGAAGCGGAAATTTCGAGTTGAGAGTGAATGTTCATGCTTCAGAAAGAACTAGTCATAGCTTAGCTTGAGAATGGGTCTCGGATCGATCCCTGGACGAGTATTGCCCGGAGTCAGTCCACCGCCAATGCAGCTCGTGAGTGTTACAAATATAGGTAAAAACTTTAGACTATTTCTTAACGGCTTCCCTTTCTAGGTGGAGTAACTAACGAACGAACAAGTTATATCGTGTGTACGTAGTCGACCATTTTAGTGGAGCTGTTTGAACGAGCTATAACTTTTTCGTGCTTCGCCTGGAATAGAAATGGCCCCGTAAAGGAAAGCCTAGGAGTCTTATTTACCTTCTGCCTTGCTTTCATTCTTGGTGGGAAGAGCCATATATCTTCGATAAAATAATTACTGTAATAATGATCTAAATGACTTAGGGCATCTCCAACAGGCTGTATGTTAGTCTTGTTGATAAAATGTCCTTGTCATCAACCAACAAGTTATCATACAACTACTCCAATAGGTTGTATGTAAGCTATCCAATAGATGGTGAGAAAATAAATGTGATTGCTCTCTATTTCACCTTAAGCTTGTGCAAAGGTTGTTGGTTAATCTATATACAACTTTACTCTCTCTCCCTATTTATTACATGCCACATCATTATTGTATCCTAGGTGGTAAGTTAACCAACACCTATCTTACGACTGTTGGAGATGCCCTTAGTATTTACTTTACAAAAGAAGTAGGTTGTATCTCTGCCCCGGTTCTAGAGTCATCGACGTGGGTTTTATTGTGCTTCCAAGTTTAACCTACTTTTTCCCCTTCGTCACATCAGATTGAGTGGAAATATTAGACGAGTGCGGCTCAATCAAGTGGGATCTTGTGAGCTGATTCAGTATTTAGAGCATTTTCAACGGATGCACTAGATAAGCTGCGCGCTGGAAAAAGCGGCTATATAGCCTACGCGTGATCGGAAATAGCGTTCCAGCAGTCACACCATAACCCCGCGTGCGGTAAACAAGGTTCAACGCGCTGCGTATTTGATGCATCCATTCGCGCGCTGTAAATCTAGGCTGCTACAGGTAGGGCCGCTAAATTGGGTGCCATGTTTTTGCGCTTTTGATAAAGCAAAACACCAACTCAACACCCTAAAATGCTATTTTAACGCTTAAAAACAATTTAGCATGCTGCGCAAGCGCCTGTCCATTGAAGATGCTGTCAGGCATCACGGATCCGTGAGATTCGCTTGCGATGGACGCGCCGCCGAGGCCTCACTGAATAATTCAACCTAGAGAGACCCAGCGTTTACGGCTCGTTAATTGTTTAAAATGATTAACTAAACTGATCAGACTGGTTTCTCATGGTCATAGACACTTCCAGCTTTCAATGTTTCTTGTGTTAACTTGTCGTGCCGAACACATGAGCTGGAATGCAGATGTGTACAATATTACTATGACTGTAGCCCGGCTGCCGACGAACTGGCATTTGATCAGCTGTGTTCCAGTCTATAGCGACTGGCGGAACGCCTTCACATAGGTATACTTCCTCCGTTTCAAAATAGATGATCAACTTTGTACTAATTTTAAAATAAATGACCCAATTTTATATTAAAGTTAATATAAATGGTCAAATAGATGACTCAGTTTTATACTAAAATTAGTACAAATGATCATCTATTTTAAAACGAAGGAAGTACATACTAAGCATGTAAACGTGGGTGCGCCACCTTGATTGGTGGCGGCTCTCGTAGAAGGAAAATTGGATGCATACTGCTACATACCACTTGATTTTCCGAATGCACCAAAATTCTTTGGCTAATTTCCGTGGTCAAAGTATGTGCTCAACAAGTGGACAATGAAAGTGACCAACGAAACCTCCCGATAATCTAGACGAGGGCCTATCAAGGATCGATCCCGGACCTTACTACTATACCGGTTTGTCAAAATGAGTTTCATGGTTTTGGACTCAGCCCCTAGCGCTCTCGTCTCCTAGCGCTGCGTGCCACTCCGGCCGCGGCGGCCACCGCTCCCGCCGGCTTCCACTCCGGCTCCGGCGGCCACCATACCCGCTGGCCGCCACTCCTGCACCGGCGGCCAACATCCCTGCCGGCCGTCACTTCGGCACCGGCGGCCAACATCCTTCTCGTCTTCTCCTTCAGCGCTAGTGATTTCTTTTCAGTATTGCCCTTTCCGACCTCAAGTTCGAGCCTGGTTGGCGTTTGAGGCTTTCATCTGGAAGCAATTTGATGTGCCAGTGAATCATTTGAAGGTAGCAAGCTCAAGAAATTTGTCATGGTGGCGGAATTCTCTCGTTCAAAGCTCCGCATCAATGTTGATTCGGTCAGTCTCATTCTGCAATCTTGTTATGGTGGCCATGCCTCCCGTTTCAAGGTATCCTCTGCAAAATTGGTCTTTCTAATTCAGTGTTGCCTCTAGAGATGTGGGTTTCGCCATCATCAAAGGTGGGAATTGTTCAAATGATCTATTCAATATGGGTTTCTTCCTTTGGGGCAAGGGAGGTCCGGATTTTCGCAAAGAATTCAGACTTTATCAGCAGGAAATTGAGCAGGAATGGACCTTGGTTGACCATTCCAAAGATCGCAGATCTTACGCTGAAGCAGTTCAATCCCCACGAATTTTCCCTTCGGGTAATTTGAATGTTCATCCTTCAGGTATGCATGAATTGATTGTTTCTCAGCGCCTGACTCAATCAAGGTCATCTTCAAACCCCACCTTAACTGAACCCAATAACATTGCTATTGATGGGGCGCGATCAAGGGGCATTCAAAATGATGGGCCTGGCAATCGTTCAGGTGCCTCTAAGGCCCATTATGATATATCTCCTTTTTCTGTCCGTTGTCTTGCGACGGGCCACTCTCAGCCCAATTGCACTAACCGAATTCGCTGCCATGGGTGCAATAGAATGGGCCATATTAAGGCTAATTGCAGAATACGTGGCGCAATTAACGTTCCGGCTTCCAATACTCCGCCCATCAACCAGCAACAAAATCCGAGGACTTCAGATTCTCAAACAAACCGATGATCTCTTGGTGGTACCCACCTATCAGTGACTCGCGCTCGAGCCCTATTCGGTCAAACAACCTGACTCACATTCTCTGGGGCCACTCAATAGAGACGCAGCCGCTCGGCTTGACGCCTCCGATTCCCACCGCATCGCTGCTCCCCTGCAACATCCGCATTCATCGCCTCTGTTTTCCACTGTTGCTCCCTCGAGCTCGCCGGTGTTGCCAGACATGGCTACGTTTCCTTTTGATCCCACCCCCTTCCTCCCCGCCGGCTGCCACGGCATTGAGGTTGATGGTAGGCCCGCTCGCCACCGTGTTATCCATGGTGTTCTTGCTCCTGCCAACGAAGACCTCGCCATTGCTACAATCATCCCCATGCCAGAAGGTGAGGCTGCTTTCGTCAATGTTCAAAAAGTTCTGCATGACTTTCTCCATTCCAAGCGCATGGGGGTCTCTTCTATCTCTCACTGCCCATTTGGACAAGCTTATGTGAGGTTGGTTAGTGTGGCTGATTGGGATTTCCTGGTTAACAGAGGCCCGCATGCTTTTGGATACATCCATGTTATTTTCCAAAGGCACAATGAGGGGTTGAATTGGAGGAACTTTGAACTTTCCAGGGATGCCTGACTACTAATTGTGGGTTTTCCTACTGATCTACGTTCGTTCCATGAACTTTATAATGCCACTCCTAGTTTTGGGCAATTAATGGTTTGGGATAGATTTAAGTCGTCTGATGTAACAGTTGTTATCCGTGTTAAGATTGATGCACTTCGTGACATCCCAGCCAGTATCTTGGTCTCAGGAGCTAAAAACTTTAGTGGGCAGTCTTGGACATGTCCAGTGGTTATCTTTGAAGACATGCCCATTGATAATCCTCCACCTGATGAAGATCCAGTGCCTGCAAATGGTAATCCCCACCCCAGACCGCAAGAGCAATTCCATCACCCCAACTAGAACATGATTGTAGGTCCTGTTGGCTTTCATCTTATTCAACTAGATGTTAATGCTCCAGAACAAGTGGAAGAGGATGAAGGCTGGGGGCATTGGGCAATGCCTCAGCAACCGCACCCCATTGATCAGGAAATCCAAGCTGGAGAGTTTTTGGAACTTAATGATCTGCTTGAACCTCTCGAGGAGGAAGTGCAAATTGAAGGAGGCAGTGACTT
This sequence comes from Triticum dicoccoides, assembly GCF_002162155.2. Classification (NCBI taxonomy): domain Eukaryota; kingdom Viridiplantae; phylum Streptophyta; class Magnoliopsida; order Poales; family Poaceae; genus Triticum; species Triticum dicoccoides. Next base: position 458,418,705 of record NC_041391.1, read on the forward strand.
GACCTTATCTCTTGGTCTGAGTTTTGGATTGCCTGTAGGAGAAGCCCAGTCTAACAATTCTATTTTTGAAGGTCCTCCCTCTCCAAATCTGGATGAGTTATTAGCTCCTCTGGTCATCCCAGATCAGCATCTAGAATTCCAGGCAAACTTTGACCTTAATCTGCTAATTTTAGAGCCAGTTGCAGCTGAAGAAGCTTTTGTTCTGGATCAAACTACTTTGCAGCCACACAATGAAAACTTGTTGCATGAGGTGCCGCAAGTTGTTGCAGTTCAACAGGATGTTGCCACTATAGAGATGATGCAGGTTGTCTAGGAAATGAACATTCCTGCCTCTGATAATGTTTCTGCCATGCAGAGCAACAAGCACACTGACAATGTACCACACTCACCTGCCAATTCTGCCCCAGCTGGAGTTCCTTTGGATAATAGTGTGAACAATTTTCTGGCTTAGGATATCATAGTTGTTGGCCCTCTTGTTCCAGTGGACACTCTTGCTGTTTATGACAGCTCTGAATGTACCAGTTTTGGGCATCCACCTGGTTTCCCTCTACCTAGTTTCAATACTTCAATTACTATTCCTAATGTGCCAATTCTAGAATAGTTGGGATCTCAATTCAGAGACATAACAGCAGACATCTCTTTGCCAGATGCAGGGGATGATTTCCTGTCTAAGGAATGACTGGATCTGTGGGACAAACATTTCAAGCCTGCTAAAGGATCAGACAAAGTGGTTCAGGTACCATGTGAATGGTTTAAGTTTGTCATTGTTGCTCTTTTAACACCTGATAGCTTTAGCTGGGCTAAATCATTATTATCTTCTCAACTCTGGAATTACATCATCGAAGGATCTGTAAATAAAAAGTTCATTCCTTTTGCCCTGCCTGACTCATGTATCTCTGGTCACACTCCTACTTGTCAGCAGTTTAGCATATAACATGAGGTTTCCTCAGCCCATCCTATTACTCCAACACACAACAGTGCAGAGGGTGACCAAGGACCTTGTCGGCAAGCACATCTGACATTTATGCTCGAAAGAAAAGGAAAGACAAGGCTCCCATATGTGAAACTGAGGTACGAAGAAGTTATCGATTCCACGAAGCTAATAAAGGTTTTAAAGGAAGAGTTTGCAAAGATAAAAATTGCCTCCCTTGCAGCACTGATCCACCTGCTTTACCCTCAAGAGTTATTAAAAACCTATCCGTTTCCTTTTGCAAGGCGAACATTAAGGACTGCACTTAGGAGATGCTTCAGCAGCCCAAGAAAAAAGAAGGATACAAAGAATTTTGCCAAGGGGGTGCAGAAGAAGCCTGCAATCTTCAGGCCCTAGAGTTTTAGTTGCAGTCTTTTGTTGCTGGACCTGTGTTTTAGCTCTTTTGTTGCTGGGTTGTTTACTTTAATTTAGCTCTTTTGTCGCTGGGATGTTTACTTTAATCTAGAACCTTGCTGTGTGGACCTCCTTTTGTGCAAGTATTGTAAGAACGTTATCAGATATGATGGCTGCAATCTTCTCTTATCTTAGTTCTCCTTCTTTCATGATCTGGAAAGCTTTTTGGGATAATGGTTCCATTTCCACTGGTTTCTGTGCTATGCCTGATTGTTGCTGGGTAGTCTGTCACATTTTAAAGTTTTGGCTGACAGTAATGGATCAGCTTTGGAGGCTTTCTGCTTCTGTAATTCTCTGTGGGCTTTCCAAAATTTGGGTCATTGTGCTGGCTATAGTCTAATTCATTCTACAGTCAAAGAACATCGACATAACCTTTGCAGACACACTTCACCATGCCTCAAATGAACAAGACTTGGAGTATTTTGAATTGGAATATTAGGGGCATTAATGATCCTAACAAATGGCTGGCCTTGAGGAATAAAATCGATGAATCCAATGCTGACACCATCTGCATTCAAGAGACTAAAAGAGAATTTTTTGATGCTAGATACATCAAGAACTTTTGTCCTAGGAGAATTAATCAATTTGAGTTTCTCCCTTCAGTAGGTGCTTCGGGAGGGCTACTTAGTACCTGGAATGGCTCTCTGTTTACAAGAGAACATCTATTTCACAATGATTTCACTCTGTGTGTGCGTTTTACTTCTACTCTATCTGGAGATTCTTTCATTCTCTCCAATATATATGGGCCTTGTCAAGGACCAGAAAGAGCTCAATTCCTGAATTGGTTTCAAATACATTCAAATGCCTGCAGATACTAAATGGATTATAATGGGAGATTTCAACTATGTTAGATTTCCAAGTGACAAAAATAGGGATGGTGGAAACTTCACAGAGATGTTGCAATTGAATGAGTCCATCAATGCCCTAGCTTTGGTTGAAATCCCTCTAAAGGGTAGACATTACACTTGGAGTAATATGCAAGATGCCCCTCTATTAGAGAAATTGGATTGGGATTTTACTTCAAAATCTTGGACCACAAAATTCCCCAATACAATGGTCCTGCACCTTGCCAAACCAATATCTGATCACATCCCATGCATGATTCAAATTGGCACACACATTCCCAAATCCAAAATATTCAGGTTTGAAAACTTCTGGATGAAAGTGCAAGGTTTCAAAGAAGTGGTCAAGCAAAGCTACGAACAGGATACTCACATCACTTATTCTGCCAAGAGAATTTCAGCTAAATTAAAGAGATTGAGAAAGTGCCTCAAGATCTGGGCTAAACTATTTCCAATTTGACCATCTCAATCAAAAATACTAATGAGGTGATTCTTCTTCTTGATTCTATAGAAGAATTCAGTCCTTTATCTACCTCAGAATGGAATGGCAGGAATTTTCTTAAGCAGCATTTGTTACAACTTCTGGAGTGGCAGAGGATATATTGGCAGCAGAGAGCCACCATTAGATGGGTCAAATTTGGAGAGGCAAACTCAAAGCTTTTTCAAGCTAAGGCAACTATAAAATACAGAGTGAACCACATTGATAGCTTTCAAGATGAGGATGATAATATTTGCCGGGAGCATAATATAAAGGCTGATATTCTTCCAAATGCTGTCAAGAAAAGACTTAGCACTTCCACAACTACTTTCAATCTCCTTGAACTGGACTCTCTGACTGACAGAACTAATGATCTACCATTTCTGGAGCAACCTTTCTCTAAAGCTGAGATTGATAGTGGTTCAGGGTTTGCCTGTTGATAAAGCCCCTGGACCAGATGGCTTTAACACTGATTTTGTTAAATTTTGTTGGGACATCATTTCTCCATATTTCTATGCATTGATTGATGAGTTCTTCAAAGGAACCATCAGTTTACAGAGCATCAACAGTTCTTATATTACACTCATTCCAAAGAAAGATGCTCTAGCTACTCCAAATGATTTCAGACCCATTTCTTTGCTCAACTGTTCCATAAAGATTATCACCAAGCTACTTGCCAACAGATTGCAAACATTAATCCTCAAGTTGGTTCATACAAATCAATATGGTTTCTTAAAATCAAGATCTATCCAAGATTGTTAGGCCTGGTCTTATGAATATCTTTACCAGTGCAAGTCTTCTAATAAGGAATTGCTACTTCTTAAATTAGACTTTGAGAAAGCCTTTGATATGATTGAACATCAGACCATCAAAGATATCTTGGTTTCTAGAGGCTTTGGACCTAGATGGCTCATGTGGATGGATATGATTTTTGCTTCTGGCTTCTCTTCAGTGCTACTCAATGGTGTGCCTGGAAAACAGTTTCTCTGCAAAAGAGGTGTCAGACAAGGAGACCCTTTATCCCCACTGTTGTTTGTACTTGCTGCTGATCTGCTCCAATCAATTCTAAATAAATCAATGATGATAGGCCTCATCTGAAAACCTCTTGAGCTGCACCCTGTCCTGATTTTCCAGTAATTCAATACGCAGATGACACAGTCTTAATTATGCCTGCATGCAGAATTCAATTAGAGCAGCTCAAGAATCTCCTGATGCATTTCACTGCATACACTGGCCTAAGGATAAACTTTGACAAGTCTGCAATGATTTCAATCAACACACCAGATCACAAGATGCAACTTTTGGCCAACAATTCAGGATGTGCTATTGGCAGTCTTCCTCTCACTTACCTGGGCCTACCTCTCAGCCTACTCAAACCTAATCTACAAGACTTTGCCCCCATCATTAAAAGGATTGGTAGAAGACTTGCTGGCTACTCCACATTGCTATCTCATGGGGATAAATTCACACTCATTAAGTCAGTTTTCACAAGTTTACCAAATTTTTTCATGAGCACACTCCCCCTACCTGCTGGCATTATTGATCAAATCAATAAATTCCTCGGATTGTGCTTTCGGCGAAAGTATGGCAGGGAAGAAAGAGGCCGTGCTCTGATTTCCTAGGAGAAAGTTTGTATACCCAAAACTCAAGGAGTTCTGGGAATTTTAGACATAACCACTCACAATAAATGCCTCCTGATGAAGCACATCCATAAATTTTTAAACCATGCAGACTTGCCCTGGGTGAATCTTATTTGGGAATCTTATTATCCCAATGGTATCCTCACCTCCAGACCTGTGGGCTCTTTTTGGTGGAAAGGGATTCTCAAGTTGCTGCCATTATTCAAGCATTAGGCTAAGGGAGAAGTTGGTAGAGGAAACTCTATAAATTTTTGGCAAGATAATTGGGGTCATGATACTCTTCAGCATAAATACCCAGAACTCCATTCTTTCTCACTCGGAGTAGATTTATAAGTGCAAGAACTCCTACATTTTTATAACCCTATGGACCACTTCCACACTCCACTCTCCATCCAAGCATTACAACAGTTCCAAGAACTTCAGTCTATTATTCAAAATACTCATCTTTTTGAGAACCATGATATCTGGAGTTACTCCCGGGGAACTGCATTTTCCTCCATCAAATTGTACAAGTGCTTGTCCGAGAAAGATCACAATCACCTACCATCTTCAAGGAGATTTGGAAGAATCTAGCTATTCATCGATACAAAATTTTCTTTTGGCTCATCTTACATGATAGAGTAAATTCCAGGGGTCTTTTAAAGAGGAAATCCTTTCATCTGCCTTCTTATGACCATGAGACATGCCATCTCAGCATAGAAGAAAAAACCCTGCATCTTTTTTGGGACTGTGATTTCTCCCATGATTGCTGGATCTCTATCCTAGGACAGCGACGACGAGGCATCTCAATCTTTGATGAAATAATTCTGCTCTCAGAAGCCTTTCCTCCCAACATTGCTATGGAAATTTTGATCATGGGTTGTTGGAATATCTGGATGCAGTGCAATGGGAAAATTTTCAGAGCTCAGACCCCTTCCATTCAGGCGTGGAGAAGGGCTCTTAAGGCAAACCTTCTGCTTCTGCAACACCGCATCAAGGATAAGTTTAAAACACTGCTTGTCAATTGGACCAGACAACTTCTGAACTAGTGGACCATGTTGCCTTTTGGGTTCCATAAAACTGGAGTTGGTTGATCTCCTTGTATATCACGCTTTTGTACATATTTTATTAATATATTTTTACCATAGAATGATTGTTCTACGATTTTGGTTCAAAAAAAGGGATTGATCCCGGCTGCGGAAAACGACAGCGCCAACTTGCAAGAATTTAGCATCAAGCAGCTTCGCGTAGGTAGTAGCACATATGCACATGCATTGCAACGAGAGAGCAAAACTGTTGTACATTCAAATTTAATAAGAATGGTATATCCTAGTACAATACTAGTACTCCTGTCCACAAAGACACCCATCAAGTGGCAGGCAGGTGCACACCAAGGTTTATCGGCCTCTCATTAATCATGAAACTCGAGTCTTAGTGCCGGTAGAAAAATAAGATACACTCCATTAAAGAGGCTATGTCTAATCTAAATATATATATTTAATGTGTATGATATATCTCAAGGTATAATGGGAGTGCTCTTAGCCACATGAGTAATTTTTAGTCCGGGAATAATCCATGCGCCCGTGCGCTTATTGATCAAGGGATTTGATATTTTTCTGATTATGTTGACTCATTGCATTGCTTAATCCATTTATTGATTAGGTAATTAATCTCCTAGTACAACATCCTCACTTTAAGATGTTGGTGCCCGCTATTTTGTGTTTATTTATCCAAGGCATTAATGTCCTATTAGTATTTCCTCATTCCCCCAATTTATTCAATGGACATTTTTCTCTAACAGTGTTGGCTCGCTGCGCAGCCATTAGTCAAACCTTTCTCAGCATCTTATCTTAGTATTTCTAAAGGGATAAAATAATTAGGTCAATGCCTCGTCCTTTGCTTATCGATTCCTAAGACGGTTGGTTGATGGCCTAGATAACTCAGGCACATATATAAATTGATAGGATTGAAGATAAAAAAGTAAGGCAGGGCCACACCAAAGAAATGATCGAAAACATAGATACAAGATTGCTACCCTACCCTGGGCTTGGTCGTACAAGAGAGAAAAGCAGCCTCCTGTATATACTTTCTAAAATAGAGTGTCATGTATCTAAAGAATAAAAGCATCTTTTTTGCACTTGCAAGAATAAAAGCATCTTGTAAGTTCAATGGCTGGCTGATATGCGGTTATGGATAAAATATATCTTGCATCTCTTTCTTAGGTACAGACGACGGTTGTCTGCTGTTCTAGCTAGCGCACACTCTGGACTATGTTTGTGTTCAAATCACACCTTTGACATTCCTTTTTTAACTTTGGGTGTCGTTAGCTAGGCTGTGCAGCGTGCTCGATGAGGTCCAATTTAGAGTGCGGGTTGAGGCCTAGCCGGTCGACGGCGATGCTTGGCAGGCGGATGAATGAGCATACTGGACTGTGATTTTATTCTCAAAAACATGAGGGGGTTTCTGCATAAATACGTGACGGAGCAACAATATCAATTCTATTTATTAGTAGGTATAGATATGTGGCATGTGAGAACAAATCATGGGTTGGATGGCTAGGTGGATTATTGTACCTTCAGCCTAGCCTACCAGAGATCAAAGTCCAGGGTTGACACCATCCATCTTTACTATCTTTAGTATTAAAGGGGATAGTTAGAACATTCAGGTATCCTTCTCCAAGGATCACCACCTCTTCAAGCCCGTCATTGGTTTTTTTCTCCAATCCCCGTTCTTGTTTTTTTCACCTAGAAAAGCATCCACCTCTTGTTTTTGGTTTTAATCCAGTGAATCCCCCTCCCCCCACACACACACTTTCCCTTGCCTTTTCTCTCGCCTTGACTCCCCGATAGAGTGCTAGGTCAATCGTAGTCCTTTTGATAAGTAAGAGTGTCGAACCCAACGAGGAGCAGAAGTAAATGACAAGTGGTTTTCAGCAAAGTATTCTTTGTAAGTGTTGTAAGTAACAGTGATAGATAGTTTTCTGGCAAGGTATTTCGTAACGTATAATAAGTAACAATAATAACAAAAGGTGCAGCAAGGTAACCCAATCCTTTTTATAGCAAAGGACAAGCCAAAACGTTCTCTTATAACAAGCAAAGCGTTCTTGAGTACATATGGGAATTATCATCTAGTCACTTTCATCATGTTTGTTTGATCCACGTTCGCTACTTTGATAATTTGATATGTGGGTGGACTGGTGCTTGGGTGATGTTATTACTTGAAAAAGCATCCCAATTATGATTACCCCCTCTCACGAGCATCCACAACTATGGAAGAAGAATTAAGGTAATTCTAACCATAGCATGAAACATATGGATCCAAATCAGCCCCTTATTAAATAACACATAAACTAGGGTTTATGCTTCTGTCACTCTAGCAACCTATCGTCTACTTATTACTCCACAATGCCTTCCCTTAGGCCCAAGTATGCTAATGTGTCATGTAGTCGATGTTCACATGACACCACTAAAGGAAGTAACAACATACATATAATCAAAAAATCGAACGAATACCAAATTCACATGATTTCTTATAACCGGTCTTCTCCCATGTCCTCAAGAATAAAAGTAAATAGTCACAAATCATATTCATATTCAAGATCAAAGGGGTATTGAATATCATTAAGAATCTGAATATATAATCTTCCACCAAATAAACCAATTAGCATCAACTATAAGATGTAAATAACACTGCGAGCAACCCACAGGTACCAATCTGAGGTTTTGAGAAAAGATTGAATACAAGAGATGACCTAGGGTTTGATTTGATATGGTGCTAGTGAAGACGTTGATTAAGATTGATCCTCTTACGATGAGAGGGTTGTTGTCCCCGGTGGAATCGCTCCGTCGGAGAGCAAAAGTTCTCCTACCCAGGTTCCGCCTCGAGACAACGGCGCTTCATCCCGAAAGTTGTCTTCTATTTTTTCTAGGGAAAATGGCATCATGTAGGAGAAGATGGGCCTCAGAGGCATGACGGGGGCCCCACGAGGGTGGGGGGGGGGGTAGGGCGCACCCGCTAGGCTTGGAGCTACATGGTGGGTCCCCTTCTGGTAATTCTTTCGTCAATAATTTTTATATATTCTAGAACAATTCTCCGTAAATTTTTAGATCATTTGGAGTTGTACAGAATAGCTATCTCTGGTGTAGCCCTTTCCGGTCCAGAATTCCAGCTTCCGGCAATCTCCCTCTTCATGTGAAACTTGCGAAATATTAGAGAAAAGGCATGAGAATTGCATAATAAAGTGAAATAACAATCCAAAATACAATAAATAACAATAGAAAAACAAGATGCGAAGTGGATGTATCACATCGCCACTCATGCCTTCGACGCCATCCTCCCAACGCATGCTGCCGCCACTACCACCCCGTTTTCATGGTGACCGTTCCACCATCCTGCCTTTAGGTTGCTGCCACTACCCATTCCATCTTCTGTCCTTCCCTCAATTCACCAAAGCACATCGTTGTCGCAAAACCAACGATGGTCGTCGTTACCTCTTCTACGCAACCATCTGTCGTCCAACTCGAGACCTCAAATAGCCATGGCTCTTTCCGTACCGCCTCTAGGTCATGAATGTTGTTGTCATCCCTCGCCACCGGCAGGTGGTTGTACCGCCCCAACACCTGCATGATCCATCACATTTGATTTTTTTGTTTGGATTGACTCTATGTTGATTTTTGCTTTATAGACCAATTGTCTTGTCCACGTTGCCTCTCCCGAGAGAGGATTTGTAACATGCAAGTGTGGGAACACGCATAGTTTTGATTGTCTGATTGCCTCGCGATCCGGAAATTGGTTTGGTCTTTGTGTGTCCTTTAATCGTTAATTATGTTAGATATGGTTCATGCATCCAGTTATCCACAGCTCCACCTAAACCGTGTCGCATCCTTTTTTTTCTTTTGAATCGAAAGTCCAATTTATGTTTTAGTTGCATAGTCATGTTTGCGAAGAGGGCTATAAATAAGATCACTATTGAATACGTTTCGGCAAGTTTTAGAAACTTCACCAGTTTCAACTATCAAAACTTGATAGGAACGAATGATAAATTTACCATGTTTAAGGAACTAAACTTAAACCTTATATCCCAAACCCTAATGTTAAGCCCTAAGCCCAAGAGCCTAAACCCTAAAATCAAAAAACAAATGAAACAGGGTGAAAGTTGGTAAAAATCTAATATTACGACTAGAATGTTTTAATATTTAAAACTTAGTAAAATCTTAAACGTTGTCAAAATGTATTCAAGAGTGGTACGAAAGTTCTCGTTGCAATGAACACAAATATGCAAATGAAACTTCACCTGAACTTTCGGTTCAAAAGATATAGTTAATTCCATTTTAATCCCCAAAATTCACCGAATTGACAAGAATTACCCTTTTGAGGAAAAAAAACTCAATTTATAATCCTAATCTAGATATTTGTGCTGCAATGTATATAAATAAATAAATAATGCTATGTGCAATGCTATGTGCTGCAATGTATATAAGTAAATAAATAATGATTAAGCTCCTCTATAAGTCGAAGTTATTTTCTCTCATATGCTCAGGTGTGTATGGGGGCCTAGCTGGCTCCCCAAAATTCAACCTTATGGACAATCCGGGCTCCCCCAAATGACGTTGTGGTTTTCTAGACTACCAGCCATGTTATCTCTAACACGTGGGCCCAACACATAAAACCCACCCCATGACCCACCCTTCCCTTTACCTGCCGGACCATCCCCTTCTCGCTCGATTTTTCACTTTAGCAGCACATTTATCACTGGAGTCCTCTCCATTGAAATCAGATGACTCCCATCTCACCTTTGACATAGCGCCCTCTCTCCTTGACACCATACTTCCCCACGCACCGCCAAGGAGGAGTCCCCCGCCAACCGCTGATACGTCTCCAACATATCTATAATTTTTTATTGTTCCATGCTATTAAATTATCTGTTTTGGATGTTCTATATGCATTAATATGCTACTTTATATTATTTTTGGGACTAACCTATTAACCTAGAGCCCAGTGCCGGTTTCTATTTTTTCCTTGTTTTGTGTTTCACAGAAAAGGAATATCAAACGGAGTCCAAACGGAATAAAACTTTGCGATGATTTTTCTTGGACCAAAAGACACACGTAGGACATGGAGTGCAAGTCAGAAGACCCACGAGGCAGCGAAAAGGGTGCAGGGTGCACCCCCCGGGGGGGGGGGGCTGCCTTGTGGCCCCTCAGGAGTCCTCTGTACTACTTCCTTCATCCTAAAAATTCACATACATTCCAAAACCCATTGAGGCATCCACGAAAATACTTTTTTGCCTTTGCAGGTCTCTGACCAATAATTCGATCATGGAGGGAATCTATATCAACCCTATTGCCCTTTCGATGAAGCGTGAGTAGTTTACCACAGACCTACGGGTCCATAGCTAGTAGCTAGATGGCTTCTTCTCTCTCTATGTTCTTCAATACCATGTTCTCCTCGATGTTCTTGGAGTTCTATTCAATGTAATCTTATTTTGCTATGTGTTTGTCGAGATCCGCTTAATTGTGGATTTATGATCAGATTATCTATGAATATTATTTGAATATTCTCTGAATTCTTATATGCATGATTTCCTATCTTTGTATTTCTCTTCGAATTATCGGTTTGGTTTGGCCAACTAGATTGGTTTTTCTTGCAATGGGACATGTGCTTAGCATTGGGTTCAATCTTGCGGTGTCCTCACCAAGTGACAAAGTAGGGGTAGCGAGGCACGTATTGTATTGTTGCCATCGAGGATAAAAAGATGGGGTTTTCATTATATTGCTTGAGTTTATCCCTCTACATCATGTCATCTTACTTAAGGCGTTACTCCGTTCTTTATGATCTTAATAGTTTATATGCATGCTGGATAGCGGTCGATGTGTGGAGTAATAGTAGTAGATGCAGGCAGGAGTCGATCTACTTGACACGGACGTGATGCCTATATGCATAATCTTTGCCTTGGATATCATCATAATTTTGCGCTTTTCTATCAATTGCTCGACAGTAATTTGTTCATCCATCGTATTATTTTCCTTCAAGAGAGAAGCCTCTAGTGAAACCTATGCCCCCCGAGTCTATTTTCCTTTATATATTTTCAGATCTATTAACCAAAAATACCAAAAATATCTTGCTGCAATTTATTTACTTTTGTTTTGTTTTACTTTTAGCAATCTTTTATAGCTATCTCTATCAGATCTCACCTTTGCAAATGACCGTGAAGGGATTGACAAGCCCTTTATCACGTTGGGTGCAAGTGTTTGATTGTTTGTGCAGGTGCATAGATTGGGGACTTGCTTGTACCTCCTACTGGATTGATACATTGGTTCTCTAACTGAGGGAAATACTTATCTCTACTTTGCTGCATCACCCTTTCCTCTTTAAGGGAAAAACCAACACAAGCTCAAGAAGTAGCAGGAAGAATTTCTGGTGCTGTTGCCGGGGAGGTCTACGTCAAGCCTACCAAGTACCCACCATAAACTCTCATCTCTTGCATTATATTATTTTCCATTTGCCTCTCGTTTTCCTCTTCCCCACTTCTACAATGATTTTCAGAAAAATACAAAAAGATCTGCCTTCTTCGGTATGCCTTTTTGCTCGTTTCCTATCTTTGCTTGTGTTTCCATTTGCCTTCTATTTGCTTGCATCTTTGCTTGCTAAAAATCTATTCATATGGATCCACTTAAAGTTTTCTACTTGGATCATCTTTGATCCATATGTGCTCGTGCTGAAACCCCAACTAGTTTAGTTGAGGGAAAATCATTAGATGAGCATGCTCATTTTGTGTGTCATCATTTGTCTGAAAAAGGGGGACTCTTATGGAATCAAATAAATTGTTTGCTATGCTATGCTTTGAATCTATGTGAAATTTATGATTTTACTTGTTGCTCAAAGAACCCTAAAAACACCTTCCCTACCTATGTGAGCTTAATGATAATGAAATCTTATCCTCTTATGCCAAAGGTGTTTATAGTTACTATGATATCGAACAAATTGAAGAATTTGTTGCTTTTAAGGGTGCTTATGAAGTTGCTTCTTTTATTGAAAAGTATGATATTACTCTCTACAAATCTGAAAAATTTGACAGACTTAAATATTGCTATGAAAACTATGCTTCTAATGCCTATGTTAAATAATTTATTGAGAGAATGTCCACTGCTTTGGAAGAAAATAATGATATGCATGAATCAATAGATGATTATGATTCCATTGATTTGATTGAAATATCTCTTGATGAACATGATGCTTGCTATTCTAATGGCCATGCCAATATTAATTATGCTTATGGGGATGAATTTGCTATATATCCTTATGTTAAACATGAGATTATTGCTATTGCACCAATACTTGATAGTTCCTTGAATCAAAAGCATGATTGCAATGATGTTATTATAAATTCTATTAATGTTGATTGTGCTAATAATATGCAAAATCCAAGCCTGGGGATGCTAGTTTTGCTATGTCTGCTACTTATTGCAATGATCATGATTGGGATGATAATGCTTCTTACGATCTTGAAACTTTATTTAAGCCTCATGATGAATATATTTGCTATAATATTGAAAGTGGGTTTGGAAGAGTGTCAACTTTAGAAAATAATGATCCCGCTACTTTGGAGTTTGATCAATATTATGAAGTTTTTGATAAAAGTGGGTTTGGAGAGGTCATGACTTTAATTAATGTTAATCCCACTATTTTGGAAGAGTGTCAACATTGTATGCATAAGGATCATGTAGAGAATATGTTATGTGATAGCTATATTGTTGAATTTGAATAAGATGCCACAAGCAATTATTATGAGATAGTAATATATGGTTGTAGAAATTTTCATGTTACTAAATTACCTTTCTTCATATTGAGATTGCTATCATCTCTTTCTTCTTCCTTGCATATGCTAGTTTTTGCTTGCCTTGATAATGTTTTTGCTTATAAAATGCCTATGCGTAGGAAGTATGTTAGACTTATATGTGCTTGTCATGTGTTTTATGATGCTCTCTTTGTGCTTCAATTCTTGTCTTTCATGTGAGCATCATTCAAATTATCAATGCCTAGCTAAAAGGCTTTAAAGAAAAGCGCTTGTTGGGAGACAACCCAATATTTTTCTTTCCTATCTTGAATAAAAATTTTCATCTTGCCTCTGGTTATATGTGTTTTATTGTTTTAATTAGTCTTTGTGCCAAGTAAGACCTTTGGGATGGCTTACGGTGATAGTTGATTTGATCTTGCTGAAAAACAGAAACTTTTGCGCCTAGTAAAATAATTTTCACTTTTAACAGAAGCGTGCTTGTGATCTGAAATTTTTACACAAGATTGATATACAAATTTCCCAGGCTGTCCTAATTTTGAAGAATTTTTGGAGTTACATAAGTATACGAAGTTTCCTGATTACTACACATTGTTCTGTTTTAAACAGATTCTATTTTTCATGTGTTGTTTGCTTATTTTGATGAATCTATGGGTAGTATCGGGGGGTATGTGTTGGGAAACGTAGCATGAAATTTCAAAAAATTCCTATGCTCACGCAAGATCTATCTAGGAGATGCATAGCAACGAGAGGGGGAGAGTGTGTCTACGTAACCTTGTAGACCAAAAGCAGAAGCGTTTGCCAACGTGGTTGATGTAGTCGAACTTCTTCTCGTTCTGACCGATCAAGCACCAAACGTACGACACCTCCGAGTTCTGCACATGTTCAGCTCGATGAAGTCCCTCGACCTCTTGATCCATCAGAGTGTCGAGGAAGTAGATGAGTTCCGTCAGCACGATAGCGTGGTGACGGTGATGGTGAAGTGATCTGTGCAGGGCTTTGCCTAAGCACTACGAGAATATGACCGGAGGTGTAAACTGTGGAGGGGGCGCCGCACACGGCTAACGATTATTGGTGTGTGTTCTAGGCGCCCCTCCCCATGTATATATAGGTGGGAGGGGGAGGGGATCAGCCTTGGGGCGCCCCAAGTAGGTGGAATCCTACTTGGGCCCCTAGTCCAATTCGCCCCCCTTCCTTTTACCGGAAGGGGAAAAAGGGAAGAGGGAAGGAGGAAGGAAGGGGGGGCGAACCCTCTCTTCCTTCTCCTATTCGACCTCCTACCATAAGGGGGGTTCCACCCCATGTGGGCTGGCATGCTCCCCTCCTATGGCCCATGTGGCCCATTATTCCCCAGGGGGTTCCGGTACCCCCCCCCCCGGTAGTCCGACAAATACCCGATACTACCTGGAACATTTCCGGTGTCCGAATACTATCATCCTATATATCAACGTTTATCTCTCGACCATTTTGAGACTCCTCGTCATGTCTGTGATCTCATCCGGGACTCCGAACAACATCCGGTCACCCAATCACATAACTCATATAATACAAAATCATCATCGAACGTTGAGCGTGCGGACCCTACGAGTTCGAGAACTATGTACACATGACCGGGACACCTCTCCGGTCAATAACCAATAGCGGAACCTGGATGCTCATATTGGCTCCTACATATTCTACGAAGATCTTTATCGGTCGAACCATTATGAAAACATATGTTATTCCCTTTGTCATCGGTATATTACTTGCCCGGGATTCGATTGTCGATATCTTCATACCTAGTTCAATCTCGTTACTGGCAAGTCTCTTTACTCGTTCCTTAATGCATCATCCTACAACTAACTCATTAGTCACTTTGCTTGCGAGGCTTTTTATGATGTGCATTACCGAGAGGGCCCAGAGATACCTCTCTGATACTCAGAGTGACAAATCCTATCTCGATCTATGCCAACCCAACAAACACCTTCGGAGATACCTGTAGAGCATATTTATAATCACCTAGTTACGTTGTGACGTTTGATAGCACATAAACCATTCCTCCGGTATCTGGGAGTTGCATAATCTCATAGTCGAAGGAATATGTATTTGACATGAAGAAAGCAGTAGCAATAAAACTGAACGATCATAATGCTAAGCTAACGAATGGGTCTTGTCCATCACATCATTCTCCTAATGATGTGATCCCATTTATCAAATGACAACACATGCCTATGGTTAGGAAACTTAACCATCTTTGATCAATGAGCTAGTCTATTAGAGGCTTACTAGGGACACGGTATTTTGTCTATGTATCCACACATGTATCAAGTTTGTGGTTAATACAATTCTAGCATGAATAATAAATATTTATCATGAAATAAGGAAATATAAAATAACAACTTTATTATTCCCTCTAGGGCATATTTCCTTTAGTATAACCATGGAGAAGTATGAATATAGTAAATATTGCACCAATATAAATAAAAAATGAGTTCACAATAGAACCAAAAGTGGTGATTTATTTTCTTATACTAACGAATCTCATGATTTTTCTGTTGAGTTTTGTGTTGTGAAGTTTTCAAGTTTTAGGTAAAGGTTTTATGTACTATTGAATAAGGAGTGGCAAGAGCCTTAGCTTGGGGATTCCCAATGCACCCCAAGGTAATATTCAAGGACAACCAAGAGCCTAAGCTTGGGGATGCCCCGGATGGCATCCCCTCTTTCATCTTCATCTACCGGTAAATTTACTTGAGGCTACATTTTTATTGACCACATGATATGTTTTGCTTGGAGTGTCTTGTATGATATGAGTCTTTGCTTTTTAGTTTACCATAATCATCCTTGTTGTGCACACCTTTTGAGAGGGAAACGCATGAATCATGATTTATTAGAATACTCTATGTGCTTCACTTGTATCTTTTGAGCTAGGCAATCTGCTCTAGTGCGTCACTTATATCTTTTTAGAGCACGACGGTAGCTTTATTTTATAGAAATTGTTGAACTCTCTTACTTCACTTATATTATTTTAAGAGTATATCTAAACAAGGTGAGAATTTGCTTAGGTTATGAATTTAGTCCTAATATGATGGGTATCCAAGAGGGATATAATAAAACTTTCATATAAAGTGCATTGAATACTATGAGAAGTATGATTCCTTGCATATTGTTTTGAGATATAAAGATGGTGACATTAGAGACATGCTAGTGAGTAATTATGGATTGGTATAAATACTTGTGTTAAAATTTGTGATTCCCGTAGCATGCAAGTGTGGTGAACCATTATGTGATGAAGTCGGAGCATGATTTATTTATTGATTGTCTTCCTTTGTGTGGAGGTCGGGATCACGCGATGGTTAACTCCTACCAACCCTTCCCCTGGGAGAATGCGTGTAGTACTTACTTTCGATAGGTAATAGACTTTTTCAATAAGTATGTGAGTTCTTTATGACTAATGTTGAGTCCATGGATTATACACACTGTCACCCTTCCACCATTGCCAGCCTCTCTAGTACCACACAACTTTCAGCGGTGCATTACACCCACCATATACCTTCCTCAAAACAGCCATCATACCAATCTATTATGGCATTTCCATTTCCATGACGAGATAATATTGCCATGCAACTTCCACCGTTCCGTTTTGTTGTAAGTTTTGAGCTGTATGTAAATAAAAGTGTGATGATCGTCATTATTAGAGCATTGTCCCATGTGAGGAAAGGATGATGGAAGCTATGATTCCCTCGGAAGTTGGGATGGGTCTCCGAACTTTAAGAAAAATAAAAGAGGCCAAAGCCCAAATAAAAAAAGAGGCCACAGAAGCCCACCAAAAAAAAGAGAAAAAAATGACATAAAAGAGAGAAGGGACAATGTTACTATCCTCTTTCAACACTTGTGCTTCAAAGTAGCCCCATGATCTTCATGATAGGAAGTCTCCTATATTGTCACTTTCATATACTAGTGGGAATTTTTCATTATAGAACTTGGCTTGTATATTCCAATGATGGGCTTCCTCAAATTGCCCTAGGTCTTCATGAGCAAGTGAGTTGGATGCACACCCACTTAGTTTCTTTTGACCTTTCATACACTTATAGCTTTAGTGAATCTGTTGCATGGCAATCCCTACTCACCCATATTCATATATATTAAAGGGTATCTCCATAGCCCATTGATAAGCCTAGTTGATGTGAGACTATCTCCTTCTTTTTGTCTTCTCCACAACCACCATATTCTATTCCACCTATAGTGCTATATCCATGGCTCACACTCAGTATTGCATGAAAGTTGACAAAGTTTGAGAATACTAAAGTATGAAATAATTGCTTGGCTAAAATCGGGGTTGTGCATGATTTAATACTTAGTGTGATGAAGATGGAGCATAGCCAGACTATATGATTTTGTCGGGATAACTTTCTTTGGCCATGTTATTTTGAGAAGAAATGATTGCTTTGTTAGTATGCTTGAAGTATTATTATTTTTATGCCAATATTAAAATTTTGTTTTGAATCTTATGGATCTGAATATTCATGCCACAATAAAGAAAATTACATGGAGAAATATGTTAGGTAGCATTCCACATCAAAAATTCTGTTTTTATCATTTACCTACTCGACGACGAGCAGGGATTAAGCTTGGGACTGCTTGATACGTCTCCAACGTATGTATAATTTTTTATTGTTCCATGCTATTATATTATCTGTTTTGGATGTTTTATATGCATTACTATGCTATTTTATATTATTTTTGGGACAAACCTAGAGCCCAGTGCCAGTTTATGCTTTTTCCTTGTTTTTGAGTTTCACAGGAAAGAAATATCAAATGGAGTCCAAATGGAATAAAACTTTGCGATGATTTTTCTTGGACCAAAAGACACATGTAGGACTTGGAGTCCAAGTCAGAAGACCCACGAGGCAGCGGCAAGGGTGCAGGGCGCGCCCTAGGGGGGCGCCCCTGCCTTGTGCCCCCCTAGGGAGTCCCCTGTCCTACTCCTTCGTCCCATAAATTCACATATATTCCAAAACCCTCAGATGCATCATGAAAATACTTTTCCACCTCCGCAGGTCTCTGACCTCATGAGATCCCATCTGGAGGCCTTTTCCGGTACTCTGCCAGAGGGGGATTCATATACGGAGGGCATCTACATCAACCCTATTGCCCTTCCGATGAAGCGTGAGTAGTTTACCACAACCTACGGGTCCATAGCTAGTAGCTAGATGGCTTCTTCTCTCTCTCTCTCTATGTTCTTCAATACCATGTTCTCCTTGATGTTCTTGGAGTTCTATTCGACGTAATCTTCTTTTGCGGTGTGTTTGTCGAGATTCGATGAATTGTGGATTTATGATCAGATTATCTATTAATATTATTTGAATCTTCTCTGAATTCTTATATGCATGATTTTATATCTTTGTATTTCTCTTCAAATTATCGGTTTGGTTTGGCCTACTAGATTGGTTTTTCTTGCAATGGGATAGGTGCTTAGTTTTGGGTTCAATCTTGCGGTGTCCTTTGATATGTCTCCAACGTATCTACAATTTTTTATTGTTCCATGCTATTATATTATCTATTTCGGATGTTTTATATGCATTAATATGCTATTTTATATTATTTTTGGGGCTAACCTATTAACCTAGAGCCTAGTGCCAGTTTATGCTTTTTGCTTGTTTTTGAGCCTCGCTGAAAAAAAAATCAAATAGAGTCCAAACGGAATAAAACCTTCGCGATGATTTTTCTTGGACCAGGAGACACCCAGGAGACTTGGAGTGCAAGTTATAAGATCCACGAGGTGGCGACAAGGGGGGAGGGCGCGCCCCTACCTTGTGGGCCCCTCGTTGACCTCCTGACCAAGATCTTCCTCCTATATATTCACATATATTCCCAAACCACCAGAGGCATCCATGAAAACACTTTTCCTCCGCCACAACCTTCTGTCCCGTGAGATCCCATCTAGGGGACTTTTCCGGCATCCTGCCGGATGGGGATTCGATCATGGAGGGCTTCTACATCAAATCTATTGCCCTTCCGATGAAGCATGAGTAGTTTACCACAGACCTACGGGTCCATAGCTAGTAGCAAGATGCCTTCTTCTCTCTCTTTGATTATCAATACCATGTTCTCCTCGATGTTCTTGGAGATCTGTCCGATGTAATCTTCTTTTGCGGTGTATTTGTTGAGATCTGATGAATTGTGGATTTATGATCTGTTTATTTACGAATATTATTTGAATCTTCTCTGACTTCTTATATGCATGATTTGATATCTTTGTAATTCTCTTCGAACTATCAGTTTAGTTTGGCCAACTAGATTGGTTTTTCTTGCAATGGGAGAAGTTCTTAGCTTTGGGTTTGATCTTGCGTTGTCCTTTCCCAGTGATAGTTGGGGCAGCAAGGCACGTATAGTATTGTTGCCATCGAGGATAAAAAGATGGGGTTTACATCATATTGCTTGAGTTTTATTCCTCTACATCATGTCATCTTACTTAAAGTGTTACTCTGTTCTTCATGAACTTAATATTTTAGATGTAGGCAAGAGTCGATTGATGTGTGGAGTAATAGTAGTAGATGCAGGCAGGAGTCGGTCTACTTAACATGGACGTGATACCTATATTTCATAATCATTGCCTTGGATATCATCATAACTTTGCACTTTTCTATCAATTGCTCGACAGTAATTTGTTCACCCATCATATTATTTGCCTTCATGAGAGAAGCCTCTAGTGAATCCTATGCCCCCCGGGTCTATTTTCCATCATATTAGTTTCCAATCTACTATTTGGCAATCTTTTACTTTCAGATCTATAAACCAAAAAACCCAAAAATATTTTACCTTTTGTTTATCTATCTCTATCAGATCTCACTTTTGCAAGTGACCGTGGAGGGATTGGCAACCCCTTTATCGTGTTGGGTGCAAGTTGTTTGCTTGTTTGTGCAGGTATTGGTGGCATGTGCATTGTCTCCTACTGGATCGATACCTTGGTTCTCTAACTGAGGGAAATACTTATCTCTACTTTGCTGCATCACCCTTTCCTCTTCAAGGGAAAAACCAACACAAGCTCAAGAAGTAGCAGGAAGAATTTCTGGCGCCGTTGCCGGGGATATCTACGCCAAGTCAAGACATACCAAGTACCCATCATAAAACGCTCATCTCTTGCATTACATTATTCGCCATTTTCCTCTCGTTTTCCTCTCCCCCACTTTTAAAGCGATTTTCAAAAAGATTCACCCTTTTCTTTGCCCTTTTATTCACCCTTGTTCCGTTCGGGTTTTTGTTTGATTTTTGTTTGCTTGTGTGCTAGATTGCTTGCTTTGTCATGATGAGTCGAGAGAATACCAAATTGTGTGACTTTTCCAATACTAATAATAATGATTTTATTAGTACTACGATTGCTCCCGCCACTAGTGTGGAATCTTGTGAAATTAATGTTGCTTTGCTGAATCTTGTTATGAAAGATCAATTTTCTGGCCTTCCTAGTGAAGATGTCGCATCCCATCTAAACAATTTCATTGATTTATGTGATATGCAAAAGAAGAAAGATGTGCATAATGATATTGTTAAATTTAAGCTATTTCCATTCTCACTTCGAGATTGTGCTAAAACTTGGTTTTCATCTTTACCTAAAAATAATATTGATTCTTGGAATAAGTGCAAAGATGCTTTTATTTCCAAGTATTTTCCTCCCACTAAGATCATCTCCCTTAGGAACGAGATTATGAATTTTAAGCAACTTGATCATGAACATGTTGCACAATCTTGGGAAAGGATGAAATTGATGTTACGAAATTGCCCTACTCATGGTTTAAATTTATTTATGATCATACAATTTTTTTATGCCGGATTGCATTTTTCTTCTAGAAATCTTCTAGATTTGACCGCGGGAAGTAATTATATGGAAATTACTCTAGGAGAAGCTACCAAACTCCTAGATAATATTATGGTTAACTATTCTCAATGGCATACCGAAAGATCTTCCACAAGTAAAAAAGTGCATGCAATTGAAAAAATTAATGTTTTGAGTGGAAAGAGGGATGAACTTATGAAATTATTTGCTAGCAAGAGTGCTTCTGTTGATCCTAATGATATGCCTTTGTCTACTTTGATTCAAAATAATAATGAATCTATGGATGTGAATTTTGTTGGTAGGACCAATTTTGGTAATAATGCGTATAGAGGTAATTTTAATCCTAGGCTGTTCCTAGTATTTCCCCTAATAATTATGGTAATTCCTACAACAATTCTTATGGAAATTATAATACAACGTCATCTGATTTTTATAATAGCGTTAAAGAATTTATGAGTTCGCAAAAGAATTTTAATGCCTTGGTTGAAGAAAAATTGCTTAAGATTGATGATTTGGCCAGGAACATGGATATAATTTATCTTGACGTTGATTCTTTGAAAATTAAATCTGTTCCACCCAAGCATGATATCAATGAATCTCTAAAGGCTATGAGAATCTCCATTGATGAGTGCAAAGAAAGAACCGCTAAGATGCATGCTAAACGAAATTGGTTTGTAAAAGCGTGTTCTTCTAGTTTTCGTGAAAATAATGATGAAGATCTTAAGATGATTGATGTGACTCCTATTGAATCTTTGTTTTCCAATATAAATCTTGATACATATGGGACTGGAGATGAGTCAATTTTAGTTAAAAGGCGTCCCAATGATTCAGAGTTTTTAGATCTTGATGCAAAAATTGATAAAAGTGGGATTGAAGAGGTCAAAACTTTAAGTAGCGATGAACCCACTCTTTTGGATTTCAAGGAATTTAATTATGATAATTTTCTTTAATAGATTGTATTCCCTTGTTGCAATCCATGTTGAATTATCCTCATGCTCATAATCAAAACAAAGCTTGTACTAAACATATCGTTGATGCTATGATGCAATCTTTTGAAGAAAAGCTTGAATTGGAAGTTTCTATCCCTAGAAAACTTTATGATGAGTGGGAACCTACTATTAAGATTAAGATTAAAGATTATGAGTGCCATGCTTTGTGTGATTTGGGTGCTAGTGTTTCCACGATTCAAAAAACTTTATGTGATGTGCTAGGTTTCCATGAATTTAATGATTGTTTTGTTTAAATTTGCATCTTGTGGATTCCACTATTAAGAAACCTATGGGAAGTATTAATGATGTTCTTATTGTTGAAAATAGGAATTATGTGCCCTTAGATTTCTTTGTTCTTGATATAGATTGCAATCCTACATGTCCTATTATTCTTGGTAGACCTTCCCTTAGAACGATTGGTGCAATTATTGATATAAAAGAAGGAAACATTAGATTTCAATTTCTGTCAAGAAAGGGCATGGAACACTTTCCTAGAAAGAAATTAAGTTGCCATATGAATCTATTAGGAGAGCTACTTATGGATTGCATACCAAAGATGACAATACCTAGATCTATTTGTGTTTTTATGCCTAGCTAAGGGCGTTAAACAATAGCGCTTGTTGGGATGCAACCCAATTTTATTATTTTTCTTTGGTTTTTGGTTCTATTTTGCAATAAATAAATCATCTAGACTCTATTTAGATGTGTTTTTGTGTTTTAATTAGTGTTTGTTCCAAGTAAGACCTTTGGGGTGGCTTACGATGATAGTTGTTTTGATCTTGCTGAAGAAGAGAAACTTTTGTGCCCAGGAAAATACTTTTCAATTTTTTAAAGAATCTTGCTTTTGGAATGATTCTTTTTGGATAATATTGCTACACAAATTTCCCAGGTTCCCTAATTTTTCATAATTTTTGTTGCTACATAAGTATTAGAGAGTTACAGATTGTTCTGTTTTTGACAGATCATGTTTTCTATGTGTTGTTTGCTTATTTTGATGAATCTATGGGTAGTATCGGGGGGTATGAACCATGGAAAAGTTGGAATACAGTAGATATTACAACAATATAAATAAAGAATGAGTTCACAACAGTACCAAAAGTGGTGGTTTATTTTCTTATACTAACGGATCTCATAAGATTTTCTGTTGAGTTTTGTGTTGTGAAGTTTTCAAGTTTTGGGTAAGGATTTGACAGACTATGGAATAAGGAGTGGCAAGAGCCTAAGCTTCGGGATGCCCAAGGCACCCCCAAGGTAATATTCAAGGACAACCAAGCATCTAAGCTATATTTTTATTCACCACATGATATGTGTTTTGCTTGGAGCGTCTTGTATGATATGAGTCTTTACTTTTTAGTTTGCCCCAATCATCCTTGTTGTACACACCTTTTGAGAGCGACACACATGAATCGTGATTTATTAGAATACTCTATGTGCTTCACTTATATCTTTTGAGCTAGGCAATTTTGCTCTAGTGCCTCACTTGTATCTTTTTAGAGCACGGTGGTGGCCTTATTTTGTAGAAATTGTTGAACTCTCATGCTTCACTTATATTATTTTGAGAGTTTCTCTAAACAATGTGGTAATTTGCTGTGGTTATAAATTTAGTCCTAATATGATAGGCATCCAAGAGGGATATAAGAAAAACGTTCATATAAAGTGCGTTTAATACTATGAGAAATTTGATTCCTTATGATTGTTTTGAGATATGAGGATGGTGATATTAGAGTCATGCTAGTGAGTAATTTTGTATTGTAGAAATACTTTTGTTGAGGTTTGTGATTCCCATAGCATGCATGTATGGTGAACCATTATGTAACGAAGTTGGAGCACGATTTATTTATTGATTGTCTTCCTTATGACTGGTGGTCAAGGACGAGCGATGGTCATTTCCTACCAATCTATCCCCTAGGAGCATGCGCGTAGTACTTTGTTTCGATAGCTAATAGATTTTTTCAATAAGTATGTGAGTTCTTTATGACTAATGTTGAGTCCATGGATTATACACACTCTCACCCTTCCACCGTTTCTAGCCTGTCTAGTACCACGCAACTTTCGCCGGTACCATACACCCACCAAATACCTTCCTCAAAATAGCCACCATACCTACCTATTTAGGCATTTCCACAGCCATTCCAAGATATATTGCCATGCAACTTTCCACTGTTCCTTTTATTATGAAACACTTCATCATTGTCATATTGCTTTGCATGATCATGTAGTTGACATAATATTTGTGGCAAAGCCACCATTCATAATTTTCATACATGTCACTCTTGAGTCATTGCACGTCCCGGTACACCGCCGAAGGCATTCATATAGAGTCATATTTTGTTCTAAGTACCGATTAGTAATTCTTGAGTTATAAGTAAATAAAAGTGTGATGATCATCATTATTAGAACATTCTCCCATGTGAGAAAAAAAGGAGAGGCCAATGAATCCTAGATAAAAAAAGGAGGCCAAAGAGGGCATTGAAAAAAATGAGAGAAAAAGAGAGAGGGGGCACCATGATCTTCATGATAGAGAGTCTCCTATTTTGTCACTTCCATATACTAGTGGGAATTTTTCATTATAGAACTTGGCTTGTATATTTCATCAATGGGCTTCCTCAAATGCGCTAGGTCTTCATGAGCAAGCAAGTTGGATGCACACCGGCTTAGTTTCTTTTTTGAGCTTTCATAAACTTATAGCTCAAGCGCATCCGTTGCATGGAAATCCCTACTCACTCACATTGATATCTATTGATGGGCTCCATCGCCCGTTGATACGCCTAGTTGATGTGAGAGTATCTCGTTATTTTTTGTCTTCTCCAC
Source organism: Triticum dicoccoides (assembly GCF_002162155.2). NCBI lineage: Eukaryota > Viridiplantae > Streptophyta > Magnoliopsida > Poales > Poaceae > Triticum > Triticum dicoccoides. The sequence continues at coordinate 458,443,432 of NC_041391.1, forward strand.
AACCACCATATTATATTCCACCTCCATGGCTCATGTTCATGTATTGCGTGAAAGTTGAAAAGGTTTGAGAACATCATAAGTATGAAACAATTCCTTGGCTTGTCATCGGGGTTGTGCATGATTTGAATATTTTGTGTGACGAAGATGGAGCATAGCCAGACTATATGATTTTGTATGGATAGCTTTCTTTGTGCATGTTATTTTTAGAAGACACGATTGCTTTATTAGTATGCTTGAAGTATTATCGTTTTTATGTCAATATTAAACTTTTGTTTTGAATCTTATGGATCTGAACATTCATTCCACAATAAATAAAATTACATGGATAAACTTGTTAGGTAGCCATTCCACATCAAAAATTCTTTTTTTTTATCATTTACCTACTCGAGGATGAGCAGCAATTAAGCTTGGGGATGCTTGAAAGTATCTATAATCTTTTATTGTTCCATGCTATATATTATCTATTTTTGATGTTTTATTTGCACTAATATGCTATTTTATATTTTTTGGGACTAACCTATTAACCTAGAGCCCAGTGCCAGTTTCTGTTTTTTTCCTTGTTTTTGAGCCTCACAGAAAAGGAATACCAAACAGAATACAAACGGAATAAAACCTTCGCAACGATTTTTCTTGGACCATAAGACACCAAGGAGACTTAGAGTGCAAGTCAGAAGATCCACGAGCGGTGACAAGGGGGGAGGGCGCACCCCCAACCTTGTGGGCCCCTCGGTGACCTCCTGACCTAGATATTCCTCCTATATATTCATATATATTCCCAAACCACCAGAGGCATCCACAAAAACACTTTTCCATTGCCGCAACCTTTTGTTCCCGTGAGATCCCATCTAGGTGCCTTTTCCGGCATCCTACTGGAGGGGGATTCGATCACTGAGGGCTTCTACATTAACTTTATTGCCATTTCGATGAAGCGTGAGTAGTTTACCACAGACCTACGGGTCCATAGCTAGTAGCTAGATGGCTTCTTCTCTCTCTTTGATTGTCAATACCATGTTCTCCTTGATGTTCTTGGAGATCTATCCGATGCAATCATCTTTTGCGGTGTGTTTGTCGAGATCTGATGAATTTTGGATTTATGATATGTTTATCTATGAATATTGTATGAATCTTCTCTGACTTCTTATATGCATGATTTGATATCTTTGTAATTATCTTTGAACTATCAGTTTAGTTTGGCCAACTAGATTGGTTTTTCTTGCTATGGGAGAAGTGCTTAGCTTTGGGTTCAATCTTGCGGTGTCCTATCCCAGCGACAGTAGGGGCGGCCAGGCACATATTGTATTGTTGCCATCGAGGATAAAAAGATGGGGTTTACATCATATTCCTTGAGTTTATTCCTCTACATCATGTCATGTTACTTAAAGCATTACTCTGTTCTTCATGAACTTAATACTCTAGATGCAGGCAGGAGTCGGTCGATGTGTGGAGTAATAGTAGTAGATGCAAGTAGGAGTCGGTCTACTTAACACGGATGTTATGCCTATATTTCATAACCATTGCCTTGGATATCATCATAACTTTGCGCTTTTCTATCAATTGCTCGATAGTAATTTGTTCACCCACCGTATTATTTGCCTTCATGAGAGAAGCCTCTGGTGAAACTTATGGCCCCCGGGTCTATTTTCCATCATATTAGTTTGCGATCTATTATTTTGCAATTTTTACTTTTAGATCTATAAACCAAAAAACCCAAAAATATTTTACCTTTCATTTATCTATCTATCAGATCTCACTTTTGCAAGTGACCCTGAGAGGATTGACAACCCCTTTATCGCGTTGGGTGCAAGTTGTTTGATTGTTTGTGCAGGTATTGGTGGCTTGTGCGTTGTCTCCTACTGGATAGATACCTTGGTTCTTTAACTGAGGGAGATACTTATCTCTACTTTGCCTCATCACCCTTTCCTCTTCAAGGGAAAAACAAACACAAGCTCAAGAAGTGGCATCTTCACCCAGTGACAAAGTAGGGGTAGCGAGGCAGGTATTGTGTTGTTGCCATTGAGGATAAAAAGATGGGGTTTTCATCATATGGCTTGAGTTTATCCCTCTACATAATGTCAGCTTACTCAAGGTGTTACTCCGTTCTTTATGAACTTAATAATCTAGATGCATGCTGGATAGCGGTTGATGTGTGGAGTAATAGTAGTAGATGCGGGCAGGAGTCGGTCTACTTGACATGGACGTGATGCCTATATGCATAATCATTGCCTTGGATATCGTCATAACTTTGCGCTTTTCTATCAATTGCTCGACAGTAATTTGTTCACCCACCGTATTATTTGCCTTCGAGAGAGAAGCCTCTCGTGAAACCTATGGCCCCCCGGGTCTATTTTCCATTATATATTTTCAGATCTAAAAATACCAAAAATATCTTGCTGCAATTTATTTACTTTTATTTTGTTTTATGTTTTATCAATCTTTTGTACCTATCTCTATTAGATCTCACCTTTGCAATTGACCGTGAAGGGATTGACAACCCCTTTATCGCATTGGGTGCAAATGTTTGATTGTTTGTGCAGGTGTATAGATTGGGGACTTGCTTGTGCCTCCTACTAGATTGATACCTTGGTTCTCTAACCGGGGGAATACTTATCTCTACTTTGCTACATCACCCTTTCCTCTTCATGGGAAAAAACAACGCAAGCTCAAGAAGTGGAAACCGCCCCCACTCTCCCTACCGATCACCTTCCCCTGTGTTCGTGTCAATCTTCCACCACCATCATGGGGGGGGAGGCGTGGGTTGGTTCTACCACCACAAGTGCAAAGGCTCACACAAGTTAAGAATCTAACCCAAACAATGTTGGCACCTTCCCGCTTCAGTCTTGCAGCCACCACATCCTTCAATGTGGTGCCTACTCTGAGGACGGATCAGTGGAAGACGGTGGCGGCAACCTCTATAGCGCGCACATGCGATGCCCGCTGAGAGTGTGCTGGACCAGTGTGTGCCCTAGACGTCGATGTCAAAACCGACGGACCTTGGGTATTGGGACCCAAGCTGTACGTTTGAGGATCATGGTAACAATGATCAAAGGAACATAGTGTTTACCTAGATTCGGGCCCTCTTAATGGAGGTAAAACCCTACTCCTGCTTGATTATATTCGATGAGTATAGGGGTTACAAGAGTTGATCTACCTTGAGATCGTAATGGCTAAACCCTAGCTTGGCTAGCCTATCAATGTTCTAATCCTGCCTTCGGTCTAAACCCTCCGGTTTATATAGATACCGGAGGGGCTTGCGGTTGTTCAAAGTTGGTTTAACAGAAAGGAAATAGTATATCCGGACACCTAAACTTGGCTATCACGCATACGGGAGTCCTAACCAGACACGAGAGGTGGTCATCTTCCTTGTATCTTGACGGCCCATTAGTCCAGCCCATATCGAATAGACCGGACGCCCGAGGACCCCTTAGCCCAGGACTCCCTCGGTAGACCCTGAACCAGTCTTCAATGACGACGTGTTCGGCGCGCAGATTGTCTTCGGCATTGCGAGGCGGGTTCCCCGGACATATACATCAGCTTTCCTACATAAAAGAACTGTATTTGGCCTTGCACAATTAACACAACCTTAGCCGCAAAGGCAGGTGAGGGAGTCCTGGACTAGGGGGTGTCCGGATAGCCGAACTATCATCATCGGCCGGACTCCAAGACTATGAAGATACAAGATTGAAGACTTCGTCCCGTGTCCGGATGGGACTTTCCTTGGCGTGGAAGCCAAGCTTGGCGATACGGATATGTAGATCTCCTACCATTGTAACCGACTCTGTATAACCCTAGCCCTCTCCGGTGTCTATATAAACCGGATGGTTTTAGTCCATAGGACGAACAACAATCATACCATAGGCTAGCTTCTAGGGTTTAGCCTCCTTGATCTCGTGGTAGATCCACTCTTGTAATACCCACATCATCAATATTAATCAAGCAGGACGTAGGGTTTTACCTCCATCAAGAGGGCCCAAACCTGGGTAAAACATCGTGTTCCTTGTCTCCTGTTACCATCCGCCTAGACGCACAGTTCGGGACCCCTACCCGAGATCCGCCGGTTTTGACACCGACATTGGTGCTTTCATTGGGAGTTCCTCTGTGTCGTCACCGATAGGCTCGATGGCTCCTTCAATCATCAACAACGACGCAGTCCAGGGTGAGACTTTTCTCCCCGGACAGATCTTCGTATAGGCGGCTTTGCACTGTGGGCCAATTCGCTTGGCCATCTGGAGCAGATCGAAAGCTACGCCCCTGGCCGTTAGGTCAGATTTGGAAGTCTGAACTTCACGGCTGACATCCGCGGAGACTTGATCTTCGATGGATTCGAGCCACAGCCGAGCGCGCCGCACTGTCACGATGGGCATGATTTAGCTCTGCAGCCGGACAATGCCCTAGAGGCCGCACACGAGCCCGCTCCGACCCTCGATTCGGAGCCGGCTGCGCAGATCGAGGATGGGTGGCTAGACACCGCCTCGGGGGCTGCAACCTCTACGGCGATGGAGCCGAATACTGACCTTGTCCCTTGTGAAGCTCGTGACTCCGAGGTGCCGGACTCCTCGCCGGACTCCGAACCTCCCGCGCCCCCCCCCCAATCGAATCCGATTGGGCGCCGACCATGGAGTACATCGTTGCGGACGTCTTTCAACACTCACCTTTCGGCGACATCCTGAGTTCGCTAAAGTATCTCTCGTTATCAGGAGAGCCCTGGCCGGATTGCGGTCAGGACGGTTGGGATGCGGACGACGAAGAAATCCAAGACCCACCCACCACCCACTTAGTAGCCACTGTCGGCGATCTAACCGACATGCTAGACTTCGACTCTGAAGACATCGACGGTATGGACGACGATGTCGGAGACGACCAAGAACCAACGCCCACTGGGCACTGGAAAGCCACCTCGTCATATGACATATACATGGTGGATACACCAAAAGGGAGCGATAACGAGGAACAACGGGACGCGGCGAAGGATAATCCCCCCGAAAAACAACCAAAACGGCGACGCAAGCGCCGCCCGAAGTCCCGCCTCGATAACAACAGCACCCATACAGACCCAGCGTTAGAGCAGGGCGAACCAGTGGACAACGAACATGCCACCAAGCAACCATCCGAACAGGATGAATTGGACGAGCAACCCATCCCCGGCGAAAACAACAGTCCAGACAATCTCATGCCAGACACATCACTGGAGCAGAAGAACCTTCACAAAAGGCTCGTCGCCACTGTAAGAAGTTTGACGAAGCAGAAGCGGAAGCTCAAAACAGCGGAAGACGTACTCAGAATGAGATGGAGCAAAGTATTCAAGACCGCAGACAAATACGACGATAGTCACCAAACAAAGAGCTACTCGAAATGCAAGCTGTTGCCCGAATTTGACGAAGAGGCAGTAGAGCCCCCACAGTCAAAAAAGAAAGAGGCCGCCTGGCCGGATAGACGACCAGAGGACAGGCTAAGAGAGGCAAGTGACGCCGCACACAAGCCGGCACACGATCCACATAAGGATCCTCGCAAAAAGGATGGCCCGGTCAGGTCCATCTATGGGTCAAAAAAGAAGACTCCAGGGAGCAACACAACCCGCCGAGTGTTTGAAGATAACGGCACACCTAAATACAGGGGCGCCGCACACCCACTATGCTTCACCGATGAGGTACTGGACCATGAATTTCCAGCGGGATTCAAACCCGTAAACATAGAGGCATATGACGGAACAACAAACCCCGGAGTCTAGATTGAGGATTATATCCTACACATACATATGGACAGAGGAGACGATCTCCATGCCATAAAATACCTACCCCTCAAGCTCAAAGGGCTAGCTTGGCACTGGCTCAAAAGCCTCCCAGAAAATACCATTGGAAGTTGGGAAGAGCTCGAGGATGTGTTTCGAGCAAATTTTCAGGGGACTTATGTACGCCCTCCGGATGCAGACGATTTAAGTCACATAACTCAACAGCCCGGAGAGTCGGCACACAAATTCTGGAACAGGTTCCTCACCAAAAAGAACCAAATAGTCGATTGTCCGGACACTGAAGCCTTAGCAGCCTTCAAACATAACGTCCGAGACGAATGGCTCGCCAGACACCTCGGCCAGGAAAAACCAAGAACAATGGCCGCGCTAACAAGCCTCATGACCCGCTTTTGTGCGGGGGAAGATATCTGGCTGGCAAGATGCGGCACCAGCGACCCGAGTACATCCGAGGTCAGAGATGGAAATGGGAAATCACGACGCAGAAAAGATCAGTGCCGGAACAAGGAAAATGGCCAAAATAGCACGGCGGTCAACGCCGGGTTCAAAAGCTCTCGGCCGAATAACAAAACACTGCCTCTTAAGGACAACAGTGACGAGCTATCCAACCTAAACAAAATCTTGGATAGGAGATGTCAAATCCACAGTACCCCCGGGAAGCCTGCAAACCATACCCACATAGACTGTTGGGTTTTCAAGCAGTCCAGCCGACTTAACGCCGAACACAAGGGGCTCGACACACCAAGCGAAGACGATGACGAACCCCACAAGCAGCACGCCCGAAAACAGAAGACTTTCCCACTAGAAGTCAAAACAGTGAACTCACTTCATGTGATAACAAGGAAAAATAGTGCGGCACCGGCTAAAACACGCGCCGCACGGTCCACCCCAGCAGAGTCCCGAAAATGGATGTTTATACCAATTACTTTCGACCATCAGGATTACTCCGGAAGTATTCGAAACGCAGGAGGGACCGCTTTGGTATTGGATCCCATAATCGACGGACTACAATTCACACAAGTCCTAATGGATGGAGGCAGTGATATAAACCTGCTATACCAGGACACCATCCGCAGAATGGGGATAGACCCTACCAAAATTCACCATAGCAGCACTTCCTTCAAAGGAGTGACGCCAGGCCTTTATGCCAATTGTATAGGCTCTGTACTACTAGAGGTTGTGTTCGGTTCATCCGACAACCTCCGTCGCGAAAAGCTAATCTTCCATATCGCCCCATTCAGAAGTAGCCATCAAGCACTACTGGGACACGAAGCTTTCGCCCGCTTTAACGCAATACCGCATTACATGTCTCTTACACTTAAAATGCCCGGTCCACGCACCATAATCTCATTAAAAGGTCATTCCGACCTCGGACACGGTTAGGCGAGTCCGGTATAAATAAACAAGGGGCTTCCCAGCCGCATACCTCTTTACAAGAGGCTGCACGTATGAACAATGAGAGCCAATATAGCTCAACTTTATTCATCTTCCAAATCATACTCTGTTTTAAATACATTTTTTGCACGATATCTTTTTCAAACTAAGTTCTTCTCTTTTACAGATGAACCACGTGCTACACCCGTCCAGGATACAGCACAACGGAGACACAGGCGCAGACGTGCAGCAGGGACCCGTTGCAAGGATTGTTTTCAGATTAAGACCCTGCGTAAACCTTTCTTACTATCTCTTGTTGATACACATCCCCCGATTTCCTACCATAACCGAGGAGGAGGCTGGCGTTTTGGCATCGGCCACGTCAGAAGTTCTCGCTCGTACCTGGACACTAGGGGTTTTAGGCATTCTTCTGCCCGTTATCATAAAGACCGAATACCTCAGGGAGTGTTCAGCGTCTCGAGTTAGGCCTTATATGCATCAGCTCCGAATCATGTCTTTGGTCAAATGTTGGGTTTGCTCGGCTCCTGTGTTTTGCTGCCTTACGTTCCGCTCCATCGGCTAACGCAGCACCAGGAGAACTACTGCGATTGTGCCCCGGTTCGGCCGGGAGAGCACCTCAGTAGAGAAAGCCGAAAACTGACTATCATAATATAGCGAGAGACTGGTCAACCACTCGATCGACTACTGGAATGTTTAGAATTCCTCCGCTTTGACGAAGGACCGCTTCCCGGTCAGGCACATACGCGCCCCGAGTTCGGAGAGCGCGGTGCCTCTAGGGGCTATATAGTAGCCCCACCATCGAGCTCCTATGGCTAAGTGAAAGTGATAAAGCATCATAGTCCGGTTGCCTAGTTTGCTATGCTATCACCTCCTTCAAAGGACCAAGACGTTGGATTAAGTGTGAAAAAGCGCTTTTCTTTTGCAAACACCCCGCACCATGTGCCTGTGGGCTGAAGCCAAAGACTGCCATCTTTCAGGTTATACATACATATACGGCCGCACAGGAAATAGTTCAATACTTGAACGCACAAGTATAAAAAACCGTTACATTATAAATATGGTCTCACAAATCATACATATCATTTTTCGAGCACTGCGACTCTATTAAACGAGCGCCCTGCAGGACTTCCTCAAAATAGTGCTTGGCGGGTAATCGGCTTTCGTCCGAACCCAGGGATGCAACATCGGCGGCATCCATCTCCGCCCAGTATGTCTTAACACGGGCGAGAGCCATCCGTGCACCCTCTATGCATGCCGACCGCTTCATCGCCTTGATATGTGGCACCGCCCCAAGGAATTGCTGCAATAAGCCAAAATAACTCTTTGGCTTAGGCCTTTCCGGCCATAGATGAGCCACCACATCCGTCATGGCAAGTCCGGACAATCTATTTAGCTCAGCCCACTCAGCCAACCGATCGGTCAACGGAAGTGGACGCTCCGGACTATGGAATTGAGACCAAAAAAGCTCTTCCATTCTGTGATCCTTCTGGCTTCGGAAATGCACGACTGCGTCCGCCGCACTTGCCGCCAAATCCAGATAAGGATCCTCCGCACCCCACAACTGGCCCAACTGAGCATACTTCTGATCCGTGAACTTCCTACGCAGCAGAAAGGGCTTTCCAACCGCAATGTCTCCGGCCTGACACAGTTCCTCCTTTATAGCCCGCATTGCAGAACGGGCATCCTTGGCTTCGGCGGTGGCCTTCTTCAGGTCCTCTTGCTCCGCTTGGCATTCTCTCTCAAGAACCTCATAGCGGTCGGTAGCATCTTTTAATTTCACGGCCATTTCGGCCATCTCCTCCCTACTTCGGTAGTGAGCAGCCTTTTTAGCTTTTAACTCCTTCGCTGCCTTCGACGCAGCTGCATCACTTTTTCTGGCTTGCTCCTTGGCTCGAGCAAGCTCTGCTCGAAGGTCTTCCACAGCAGCGGCACCATCTGCATCAAGCATACATATTGTAAGGAGTGGGCATCAGCTCCCTTACTAGGTGACCGCGGAGAAGCCACCTACCTTGTGACTCGTCAAGTCGTTTATTGACCAGCATGATGTCCGCATCCGCAACGTCGAGTTGCCGCTTCAGCTCGGCAACTCTATCAGTCCGGCTGGCCACCGAACGTTCCGCCACCTGCATAGGAAAGGCGACATTTTATAACTGAGATTATGATCCTCGGCACGCTGCCGCTTTCGACAGCGTACCAAGTCTCAGGGGCTACTATCTATACAGGGCGCACTCCATGTGCAAAACTATCAAAAGGTATGTCATTTTTTGCGTACCTCAAACCCCGTCAGCAAACTTCCAACGGCCTCATACAACCCGCTCTTGGCGGATAAGATTCTTTCAATCACCGTACTCATTAATGTGCGGTGATCTTCTGAGATAGACGCCCTCTCGAGCAAATCCTGCAGCTCCACCGGCCGTACTCCAGTGGGTGCCGAACTCCCCGGCCCCGCCGGACTCGGGGAGACCCTCCGTGACGACACCTTAGGGTCATCCGCCCCGCCTGACGGGGCGGCAGATGGGGGCGTTTCGCTCTCCAACATCTCTGGATGAAGGTCCCCCGAGGATGAGCTCTGCTAAGAAGGGCCGAGATCCGAACTACAAGGTAAAAACTTCGGTTACCCTTAGAAATAAAATAGGGATGTCCCTTATTACAAAACTCCCCTTTTTTCTACTTACGGCTCGCTGGAGGGCTGATTCCTGTGGGGAGACTGTGCGGCCGGGGCTCTTCCCGGCACAGGACCTTTCGGTGCAGATTTCTTGCCCCGCTTTGAGGCCTTAGCCTCCGGATCTTCGGAAGCGGTCCTCTTCTCCCCCTGGAGGGCGAGATTCTCGATTCCTCCCTTGCTGAAAGCCTCCTTGGTAGAGGCGATAGTTTCCCTGTGCCCCCCTTCACCCTCCTCTGAAGGCGCAACCTCTAACATTTTGATTAACACAGGACCCGGTGTGGTCTCAGGGAGGGGGGCCAGACACCGTATCAGTTTTGCTTGCACTATCCACTCCTGTCCAAGGGATAGCTGGTTAAAAGGCAAATCCATGATAAAGAAATGGACAATGTGTCCGGACACAGGGCTACTTACTTGAGTATCCGGGCGATTGCAGCTTAAGCCAGCGTCCTCGGTCAAGTCCGGACGCATCTCTTGTGATCCGAAGAACAGTCTGTACATCTCCACGGGTGTCGTACCCACGAAGTGTTGGAGAGCTCGTGGTCCCTCCGGATTGAATTCCCACAGGCGGAGGGGGCGACGTTTGCAGGGCAGAAGACGCCGAATCAGCATTACCTGCGTCACTACGACCAGATTGATCACCCTCTCTTGGAGGTCTCGAATCCGGCCCTGCAATAGGGGTACGTCCTTGGACGGCCCTCAGTCAAGCCCTTTGTTGACCCATGACGTCAGCCGTTGTGGAGGGCCCGAGCGAAAGGCGGGCGGCGGCCTCTGCCTGCTTCCCCTGGGAGCGGTGATGTAGAACCACTCCTGTTGCCACCAGCCGAGCTCCTCCAGAAAAGAGCCCTCGGTCCATGGAGCATCGGCCCTCTTACTTATAACCGCCCCGCCGCACTCTGCCTGACGCCCCTCAATCATCTTCGGCTCCACGTTGAAGGTTTTGAGCCACAAACCGAAGTGAGGGGTAGTGCGGAGGAAGGCTTCGCAGACTACAATGAATGATGAGACGTGGAGGATGGACTCCGGAGCCAAGTCATGGAATTCCAGCCCTTCGTAAAACATGAGCCCCCTCACGAAGGGATCCATCGGGAAGCCTAAACCCCGACGGAGGTGAGACACGAACACGACACTCTCGCCGGGCTCGGGAGTAGGGATGACTTGCCCTTGGGCAGGCAACCTATGCGAAAGCTCGTAGGTTAAGTACCTGGCATCTCTCAGCTTTCACACGTCCTCTTCCGTGATGGAGGAGGGCATCCACCGGCCCTGAGGGTCGGAGCCGGACATTGTCGAAGGTCCGAGGTACCCGAATCTGGAGCTCTGGGTGTTGGAACTCGGGGCGAGGGGCGGATTCGATTGAGGATTGAAGAAAAAGAACAGGCCTTGGTCTCATTATAAAGAGGGAGAATACCAAGAGCCGTCCCCGTGACCGTTTGGAACTCGCCTTCGATGGAGGGGGCATGGCAACGGGCGTGGTGGGGTTACCCATGTCCGTATTGATGAGAATCCCAGAATAAGGGGAACACGATCTCTTCTTCGACAAGACGTGCCAAGGAAACCGCTTCGCTAAACGCGCTGAGGTGGTGTAATAAAAACAATTCGAGTAAAGGCTTGGTTGTGGTGTGACGTCACGCCACAGAATGCGTCAGCAGATTGAACTTGTGTAAATATTATTCTCTCTACGGTGGTATGTGGAATTTATTTGCAGAGCCGGACACTATCCTGGTGTTCACAATCTTCTACAAATTATTCGGAGGAGGAACCCGCCTTGCAATGCCGAAGACAATATGCGCGCCGGACTCGTCATCATTGAAGCCTGGTTCAGGGGCTACTGAGGGAGTCCTTGACTAGGGGGTGTCCAGATAGCCGAACTATCATCATCGGCCGGACTCCAAGACTATGAAGATACAAGATTGAAGACTTCGTCCCGTGTCCGGATGGGACTTTCCTTGGCGTGGAAGGCAAGCTTGGCGATACGGATATGTAGATCTCCTACCATTGTAACCGACTCTGTGTAACCCTAGCCCTCTCCGGTGTCTATATAAACCGGATGGTTTTAGTCCATAGGACGAACAACAATCATACCATAGGCTAGCTTCTAGGGTTTAGCCTCCTTGATCTCGTGGTAGATCCACTCTTGTACTACCCATATCATCAATATCAATCAAGCAGGAGTAGGGTTTTACCTCCATCGAGAGGGCCCGAACCTGGGTAAAAACATCGTGTCCCTTGTCTCCTGTTACCATCTGCCTAGACGCACAGTTCGGGACCCCCTACCCGAGATCCGCCGGTTTTGACACCGAGAGCAGGATATATAAAAAATAGGAATAGTGTCTTTACTGAAAACTTTTTTTCGGGGAAGCGTCAGACTTGACCCTTCGATATTTTGAACCGTTTTCACACCCCGCGTTCCGTGTTTCGAGGCCAAGCCCCCTTGGCCCATCTTGTCAAAACAGAGATCTGCCCACTTATTACAAGATTGCTCATCAATAAGATTTAGGTAATCCAACCGTTTACGGTACATGCTTACGTTGGGAACATGCGAGTTTCAAGGTATAAGTTGGGGGATGGTTGGCATTTCTACCGCCTATAAGAGGGCAATAGATTCCTCCTTTCTTCCCCACGCCTTCTTCCAGCCTCAGCCTTCCAATCTCCCAAGCTCTCAGCGCTCGAAAAAATCTTCCTTCTTTCCCACCGCCACCACCCTCTCCAACCATAGACGGATCCGGTTCCAAGGGCAAGTGGGAGGCCTCCTCCATCATGGAGAAGGAGATAAAGGATCTCCGGAGCGCGGGGTACCTGGATGCAGATATCGCGCGCAGGCTCCCCACCAAATGTCAAATCATCCCTACTCCAGAGCCCGGGGAAAGGGTCGTTTTCCTCCCCCATTTCCTTAGAGGGCTAGGTTTTCCACTCCATCCCTCCATCTAGGGACAAATCTTCTATTACAGGCTAGATTTCCTTGATCTAACCCAAAACTCTTTCCTCCACATCTCGCCGTTTATCGTCATGTGCGACGCTTTACTCCGCATCCCCCACACTTCGGCCTATGGCTAAAAATCTTCAATGTGAAGCCGAAGGTGGTTGGCGGGAAGCACGCGGAATGTGGCGGGGCCATGATAAGCAAGCTTCCCAACACCACATGGCCTAAGGGGGCCTTCGTCGAGACCATCAAGGTCTGGCAGCAAGAGTAGTTTTACATCACCGAGCCGCGCCGCACCAACTGGGCGGCGATTCCGCAATTCAGATCCGGACCCCACACGAGGCTCACTTCGTTGATAGCCAAGGGCCTCGACTGGGGGTCCCAGACAGAGGTGCAGACACTACAAATGTGCATCACCAACATGTTGGGCAAGAATGTTGGTCTCACCAATGTGGTGCAGATCATGCTCTTCCGCCGCATCCTCCCCTGCCAACGCCGGACTTCCCCTGTGTGGGAATTCAATCCGTAGGACCCGCAGACTCTGCAGCACTTCCTCGACATGATGCACGAGGGAATATGGAAGCTGCTTTTCAAGGTGCAGAAGAGCTGGCCCATGGATACTAGAGATGTCGGGCTCAACACCGAGAATCCAACCACTCCGGTAAGTATTAGTTTTCCAAAGATATGTTCGGTCTATATTTTTGATCAATATGAATTTTATCAGCCCACCTCTTTATAGGGCTGGACAAAGAAAGTGGAGCGGATCAAGAGTCCGACTCCATTGCCCGAAGACCCAGTCACTTCCCAGATGGAGTAGATGCTGATCCCGGTGCCCTACCAAGCGCCGGAGAAGAAGGACAAGAAGAAGGGAAAGGAGCCCAAGGGCGGGCCCCGCCACAGAGGTCCTTCGGACGCTGTGTCCGGAGAAACCGAAGACGTCTCCTCTCATAAGGAAGACGAGGATGAAGAGGAGGAGGGGTGGAGAGCGACTGCCCTTGTAAAACAAGGAGGAAGAAGAGGACGGCCTCCGAGAATCCGAAGAGGGCGACGCCAAAGAAGAAGAAGATCACCTTGTCGGTCAGTTTGGACTCGGAGTCCGAACAAAGTCCGAGGAGAGCTTCCAGGGTGAAGCCCCAGGGCGAATCGTAAGTATCAAAAACCTTACTTGTTCAGCTTTCGCTTACCCGCCTCTGTTATATAATTGTATCTTTGTTTACTTTTCAGCCCTCTACACAATATTTCGATCACCTCATCTTCGTCGGGGAACTCTCTAGCGCCTGAAGAGGCGGAGAGCGATGGACCATCACCGGCCCTCTCTCCACCTGCCATGGAGGACACCGAGGTGTCATCCCAAAGGACCTCTCCTAGCCAAGGAGGGGTGGACGAGGCCGTCCAGAAGGCTCCCAAGGTTAACACCTCTGATGCCGCAGACCGGGGGATGGCGACCCCCATGACCACCAAAGGTGGGGGGTCTCAACAGTTTGGGATCCCGCCGAACACCGTCCCGGAGACCAATATGGCCCCGGGTTCGGCTCAACAACCCCCTTCGACGGAGGGGGGAGGAGCAGCAGCTCCATCGGGGGCCTTCGTTAATCTGGAGGCTGCTCATACTCTAGAGGAAGCACTGCAACACGCTTCCATCATGGAGGAGCACCACACCCTGATGGGTGCAGTTATGGAGAACGTTCGGTCTGCGAAAAGTGGACTGAACGAAGCCTTCAACAGCCTACTGACGGGCTTTGAGGTATGCGATGTAATTCTCTACCAAGTTATTTTTATATGCAGGGTTGAATCCGTATATAGACAGTAGCCCCTGATACTCTGTCCGGATTAGAACAATCTGGACAGAGGATCCCAAAACAAGTTACTAAAGTAGTATGCTATTGTGTGGGACAGACATCCATGTTGGCGGCTACTGCCTAAGCCGCAGAGGTTTCCAAGCTCAATCGGAAACTTAGGTTAGCTGATGAGGAGCTCGACCGCGTCAATAAGCGGTTTGACGAAACGCAAGGTATGCAGAACTTACATACCAGAAGTGATATGTATACTGATTCTTTTAACTTAGTGAATTTTATGATTGTAATCATAGTTGGTGCAGCCGAGGTCGAGTCCCTTAAGAGCGCGCTTGCCCAAGCCAAGAAAGAGGCGGAGGTGAGCAGGGCGGCCACTGACAAGGCTGCGAAGGAGCTGGAGGCAGAGCAAACTACCCGCCAAAAACACGAGGCGCGGGTAGGCGAAGTGGAGCAAGAGCTCAAGGACGCCATTAATAAGTGTGAATCCTTGGAGCAGAAGACTTCGGAACAAGCCTCTGAACTTGCCAATGCTCTCCAGAGCGTGAAGGAGGCCCAAGTTGAAGCCCAGGGCACTCGCCAGGAGATCCAGGAGCCGAGGTAGATAGCGGCTGGTAAGGCCTTTCTTCTGTAGAGTAAATTTACAAGTAAGAGATACATCTTGCTGACCCGAGTTTCGAGTTCTCCAGGCCCGTTTGCAGATCTGCCGAGGAGTGTTGCTGACGCCACATAGTTCTTCCGAGCCGAAGATTGGAGCTCAATGGAGAAGCTGTTCTGGTCGCAGTACCCTGCACCAGAGCATCCGACGCCCCCCAGTGATCAGTTGAAGCAGCTGACCGAGCTGCATAGGGTGGCTGGGTTGGCCATGAAGGACTTAATAGTCTGACTTTGGCCAGCCGAGCCTATACCTAGTAGCTACTTCGGACTCGTGAAGCGACTGGTCGATGCGCGTCCTCGAATCGACGCCATAAAGCGGTCGGCCTTCATAGAAGGTGCATGGATGGCCTTTTCCCGAGTCAAGGTGCAATGGGAAAAGATGAAGGCCACCGAAATTTCCACCGCAGGGCCGCCTGACGGCAAGGATCACTGGAGGCCGGAGAGGTACTTCAGTGAGGTCCTCGAGGGAGCCCGCATTGTAGAGGGTCAATGCTCAAAGCATGTCATATTTGAGTAGTGGAGTCCGGTTTGTAAGAACCATGTAATGAACTCATAAGGTGAAATATTTATGCTTGCTCTTTATGATTTTGTTAGTTTATCCTTTGGCCGTTTACTGTATAAGTCTGAAAGTTTACCAGTCGTCAGCTTCTGCCCCCTTGTAAATATTACAGGGGTGTTCGGGAACGCATGTCCACACTTTATCCAACGTCTTGGTCCCATATAGGAGGCATCTTGCAAGATGAACTAGGCAATTAGGCTATGTGGCTTTATTACTTTCACTTAGCCATAAGAGTCCACTTGTGGGGCTAAGTACTAGCCCCTGTTGCATGAAGGAGAATCCGGATTACGGTGCCTTTGCAACATGGATGGTCGAATCCTAGCCCCTCGTATAACACGACATAAATAGCGAATGATTTGTAGTATAACACTAAGTCACCAGATCGCTGACCTGCTCTCGCATATCATGACAGTCAGTTTTTGGCTTTCTCTACTGAGGTACTTGACCAGACGAACTAGAAATATAATCGCAGTAGTTCTCCCTTTGCAACCTTAGCCGAACTTGCGGAACGTAAGGTGGCGAACACAGGAGCCGGGTACCCAACTATAGAACAAAGACATGATTCAGAGCTGATGCATATAATGCAATATCCGGGATGCCGAAGAGTTCACTATAGGTGTTTGGACTTGAGAGTTTGCAGGGTCAAATACAACCCCTGTTATGAAGGCCGTGCGGAAGCGCGTATGTCAGTCGAAAGCAAGGAGGGAATGCGGATGATGAGACAATATAAGAACCCAACAAAAAGGTGGTGATCATCTGATTCCTTTATATCCTTATCAATACGTCGAGGCGTGTTTCGACAGACAATGCCAGGAATATTAAGGTCATGTTACATGCCTAAAAAAATTTACATAAGGGAAAGTCTAGCACATGGCCTAAAAGTAATGGTTCAAAGACTCCAGTGATGCCCTGCCCGCCATTTATCCTTAGTAACAAATCCTTTGACAGGGGTGTTCGATGGTTGTCCATAAAGGAGGGAAAAGCTAGCCTTGAAAGGATTCCTGATTCAACCGTACAGTAGATAGGGCTCTTAATGAACCTGTAGTGAAAAAATGTACGAGGTCCAAATAGGGTCAAGCCGTACTATGGAATTTTTCCATAGTGTGCCTCCGGTGTTGCCCAGGGTATTTTGAGTGCGTAGTTATGTACACGTCGTACATAAGCCGCAACCTTATGGGGCGATTGTCGGAGGCAAACTGCTAATCGAGGTCCGGATCTGTCGACTTATCGTAGTGATGCGCGGGCTGGACTCGTTTAGAAATGTTATTGGCTTTAATGTCTTGCGAGTTATTCGGCTTGATAAGGCCAGCATACACCTCCGCTGCAAGGGCCACAGTGTGCTCTTCAGTATGGAGGGAGCACTCCATATTTCCATTGACTCTAATGACGCCGCGTGGTCCAGGCATCTTAAGCTTCAAATAAGCATAGTGCAGGACTGCATTAAAGCGGGCGAAAGTGGTTCGTACGAGCAGTGCGCACTGCGGAAGGGGACGATGTCAAAGATCAATTATTCACTTCGAAAGTTGTCTGGGGAGCCAAATACTACCTCCAGTGTCAGTGAGCTTGTACAACGGGCCTCCACGCCGGGTATCACACCTTTAAAGGTAGTGTTACTAGGCTTGATTCTTAATGGGTCAATGCCCATCTTGCGGACAGTGTCTTGATAAATCAAGTTGAGACTGCTGCCGCCGTCCATAAGGACCCTAGTGATATAGTATCCGTCAATAATTGGATCGAGAACCAGGGCGGCCGAACCCCCGTGACGGATACTGGTTGGGTGATCCCTGCGATCGAAGGTGATCGGACAAGCTGACCATGGATTGAATTTTTGGACGACATGCTCTATGGCGTAGACATCCTGAAGTGCGAGCTTGCGCTTCCTTTTGGGAATGTGAGTGACATAGATCATGTTCACGATTTTTACTCTGGGGGGAAACTGTTTTTGGCCCCCGGTGTTGGGCTTCGGGGCTCTCATCGTCCTCACTTGGAGATCCCTTTCCTTTATGTTCAGTATTTATCTTACCGGCCTGTTTGAAAACCCAACAATTTCTGTTGGTGTGGTTAGCAGGCTTATCGGGTGTGCCATGAATCTGACAGGGCCTCTCAAGGATTTTTTCCAAGTTGGATGGACTATCCCTATTGCCTTTGAAAGGTTTCTTCCGCTAACAGGATTTAGAACCACTGAATCCGGCATTGACTACCGTATCATCTGCGTCGTCATTGTTGTTCCGACATTTGTTTTTATTGTGACGTGGTTTACCATTGCCATCCCTGGCCTCAGAAGTGTCGGGGTCGCCAGAGCTGTTGCTTCTATGAGACAACCAGCTATCTTCACCGGCACAGAAACGGGTCATAAGTGCAGTTGAGGCTACCATGGTTTTCGGCTTTTCCTGTCCTGGGGGTCGGGCGAGCCATTCGTCCTGGACACTGTGTTTGAAGGCCGCTAAGGCTTCAACGTCTGGACAGTCCATGATTTGGTTCTTTTTAATTAGGAACCAATTCCAAAGCTTTTGAGCCGATTCGCCTGCTTGCTGGATTATGTGACTCAAGTCATCCGCATCCGGTGGCCGGACATAAGTGCCCTGAAAGTTGGCCCGAAAAGCATCTCCTAAATCTTCCCAGGTTCCAATGGAGTTCTCTGGGAGGCTGTTCAACCAGTGGCATGATGGTCCTTTCAGCTTTAGAGGAAGATATTTAATGGCATGGAGGTCATCTCCACGAGTCATATGAATGTGGAGAAGCAAATCTACAATCCAGACGGCCGGATCCGTCGTTCCATCGTACTGCTCGATGTTCACGAGTTTAAACCCTTCCGGAAACTGGTGTTGCATTACCTCATCGGTAAAACACATAGGGTGTGCGGCACCTCTATATCGTGCAACATCACGGTGGAGGTCGGATGACATTTGTGTTCGGTGCTGATCCTGAATATTGTAATGTTCATCACGGCGGGCTTCATAGCCATTATCTTGCGCCGGGGCATGGCCACCTGATCCGTAGATCGATCTGGTCTGGCCAGCTTTATTGGCCAGGTCCTGATACAGGTCATATGTATAGACTCTTCGGCGAGGGGCTGCGGGCTGGTGTTCAGCTTGATGTGCCGCTTTATCCCGTCCCCGTGGTGGTTGGTCTGGTTGATCTGCATAACTGTATTTTGACAATATTGGCTCAAGGGCTTCGTCTTTGAACTGTGGCAGCAACTTACGCTTGGGGTAACTTTTTATTGGTCGCTCGGGGCTGTACTCTTCGGCGGCCAGGACCTTGGTCCACCTTTTGTTGAGCGTATCCTATTCAACTTTGAGCCGCTGTTGTTTCTTCTTTAGGCTCCACGCTGTGGCGATGAGCTATCGCTTGAAGCGTTCTTGTTCGAGGGGTTCCTCCGGGACGATAAAATCTTCATCCCAAGGCTAACATCCTCTTCAGAGACTAGCATGTATTTGTTGTCTTCCAAATCTTCATGATCAGTGTGTTTGGGGCTATAGTGACCCTCCTTCCTCTCATCCTGTTTGGACATGGGCTCGACGGGGTGTTCGGGATCTTCAGTGTTATCCAGAGTCTCATTATCCTCGGTGTCGGTATTACTATCCTTTGCCCGACGTGATCGTGACCGGTGCCGCTGGTGTTGGCGCTTTGGTGGTTCATCAACGGGCTTGTCCTTGTCTGGATCTTGAATGCCATCGTCATCCTTCTTCTCAGGAGTGTCCACCATGTATATGTCATAGGTTGAGGTGGCCGTCCAACATCCTATGATGGGTGGTACTTGGCCTGACTCGGCACCGGCATTGTCGTCCATACCATCGATGTCTTCGCATGCGTAGTCTAGCATGTCGATTAGATCCTCGACAGCTATTAAGTGGGTGGTGGGCAGTCGTAAACTTTCCCGCTCCCAGCCCCCAGGACATGCTGGATGCAGTTCGGAGGCAAAGCTTCCACAATGGAGATAGATTAAACCCAGTGCTTCGTCTAAGGGCGAAAGCTAGGTGCGCGTCTGCGGATCTGTAGGGCTGAGTTCAGGGGCAGACGCCTGATTGGGCCCGATCGATGCAGACCACGACAGTTTTGATTTGTCGTCCAGAGGTGAGTCCAAAACCGCATCTGGGTCTCCGATCAGAAAAGAGTCCGCCGGGCTGATCCTCCCGTCTTTGGATGATACGACCCGCTCCGGATCTAAGGCCAAGGCGAGTGTGAGCATCGACCCCTGGACAGGATCCGAGAGCGGATCTGAAGAGCTTTCTTCATGGGGGCAAGGGGCGGCAACCGAGGCCACGAACCTCTCGAAGATTAGATCTCCTTGGATATCGGCGATGTAGTTCAGGTTTCCAAACCTGATCTGGTGGTCGGGGGTGTAACTGTCGACCTACTCGAGGCAGCCGGTCGAGTTGGCACGAAGCATGAAGCCGCCGAACACAAAGACCTGTATGGGGAGAAAGGTTTTCCTGGATGCAGCGTCATCATTGATGAAGAGGCGCGCCATCAATCCTTTTGTTGATGATACAGCGGAGCTCTCAATGAAAGCACCAACATTGGTGTCAAAACCGGTGGTTCTCGGGTAGGGGGCCCAAGCTGTATGTCTGAGGATTGATGGTAACAATGATCCAAGGGACACAGTATTTACCCAGGTTCGTGCCCTCTTGATGGAGGTAAAACTCTACCCCTTCTTGATTATATTCGATGAGTATAGGGGTTACAAGAGTTGATCTACCTCAAGATCGTAATGGCTAAACCCTAGCTTGGCTAGCCTATCAATGTTCTGATCCTGCCTTCGGTCTAAACCCTCTGATTTATATAGATACCAGAGGGGCTTGGGGTTGTACAAAGTTGGTTTAACAAAAAGGAAAAAGTATATCCGGACACCTAAACTCGCCGTTCACGGATATGGGAGTCCTAACCGGACACGGGAGGTGGTCATCTTCCTTGTATATTGACGGCCCATTAGTCCGGCCCATATCGAATAGACCGGACACCCGAGGACCCCTTAGTCGAGGACTCCCTCACTAGACTTGGCGACGACTTGGTTGAGACCTCTGGTTTTAGATGTTGGGCTTTGGTATGAGGTCTGGGCAGGCGACCCCGACAATACGCACCCCTTCATTAAGTTCATAGGAGTAGCAACATATGTTTCTAAGATGATGGCTTCAAACTTATTGATGTACTATTACTTTGTAAGGTCTTGGTGAATACTTAATAAAATGGTTGTATGCATTGCCCTGATGCAGAGGCTGGGGGTCATCCTCCTTTTCAAAGAAAAAATACCTAATTATTTGCAATAGACAATGCTATGCAACAAGAAAATAATAGATATGTAGCAAAAGTGTACTTGTTGCCGTGTTGTCTAGTGAAAGATAGAAATAATGCTTCCCTACCAATATATTCCCAATTGATCTTCATTTCATCAATGCTAGCAAAATGAAAGTGTCTAGTAAATCAACTCTAAGGATCTGATGTGTAAATCTTCCAAGGGAGTTACAGTCCACTATGCTATCGTCGACACTTTTAAATGAAGCATATAGGTGAATTTTATAGATGAATATGGTTAGATCCTACCTAATATGTAGTAGCGTGAAATGGGCAACACAATGTAATTGAAATCATGAGTGTGCAATTCATGTTGTTGGTTGGCTTCAGTGTTTCATTGTCAATGTCAACCAATCAAGTCCGCGCATCATTCGCGGAGAGCCTATTCAAATCAACAACATGTTAATTTCTTCCTCTATATGTGTGTATATTACAATTCTGTTTGCAATGCACACAGCCACAAACATTTAGCATCAGGATCATAATAATCACAGGATACCAGACTCATCAAAAGATTCTCATCTTATCTGGCCTCAGTTTCGCTTCAGATTCCCAAAGATAGGTCTCGTGGCTAGGGCGCACCTCAGATGGCCTCCCGTACGATGTGCCTGGGAAGCACACGATGATCACTCCGGCATGGCCCTCCTGCCCTATCCATGGACGACAGGTAACAAAGCTCCCTCCTCGCAGTGATCCAGATTATTTGGGTGGGGCGCTGTTGGAGATATGCCCTAGCACTAGTAGGAAAAACCTTATACACAGAATCTTACCAGCAGCACTCTTCAAAATACGACGCTATTGCTATTTAGCAGCAGCGCATGCCAGAAAAACGCGTTGCTGAAAGAAAAATAGTAGTAGCGCATCCTATGTAAACCGCGCTACTGCTATAATTGCCATGACCTTGCTGTCAAGCTAGTTATAGCAGTAGCGCTGTTTTCCGTACCACTCTACTGCTATTGATGTTAGTAGTAGCGCATTTCTATAAAGCTCGCTACTGCTAAGTTCAGTCCACAAGTTTAGTCCCACCTCGCTCTGCGAACAGGGTGTTTACCACCTTAAATATGTTACTTCTCAAACTATCACAATCACTTGGTCTTCACTGAACTCTATGTGTAGAATTTGTGGCCGCAATATGAGTCTTCTCCGGTTCCTACCGGAGAGGACTCATATTGACAATTCAGACTGTACACAAAAAGATCATTGATGGCCAATGTATTTTTGCATTGACAGATAATGTATTTTTGCATGGTTACACTTAGCAGTAGCGCGTTTTATAGTAAGGCGCTACTGCTAGGGCGTTTAGCAGCAGCGCGTTACCTAGATACGCGCTACTGCTAAAGCCATCCTATCACTAGGCCGCCCCTGACTCTCCTCTCTCTGGTCCAACTCACTCTCCCCCGCACCGGCCCTGCCGTCTACCGCCACCGCATTTTCACCCCCTCCCTCCTCCATCCCGCCGTCGGCCGTCGCCCCTCCCTCCTCCATCCCACCGCCGGCCGTCACCCCTCCCTCCTCCACCCTTTCGGTCGTCGCCC
>NC_041391.1:458466341-458492136 GCF_002162155.2 Triticum dicoccoides
ACCGCCACGAAGGTAGCTCCTCCTTCCTCCGTCCTCCTCCCTTCCCATCCTTCCCATCTATTCCCTCCTTCCTCCCACTCCTCCCTCCCTCCTTCCTACCCCTCCTCCCTTCCTCCTTCCTACACCTCCTCCCTCCCTTCTTTCTGTTCTTGTATAATGTAGGTAGTTTAAATGTTGATTTTAGAATGTAGACATTGTAGAATGTAGGTTCTGTAATAGAATAAAGTTTTAGCCTATTTTAGATGTTTTGAATAGAATAGGAAATTTAGGTCTTTTGATTAGAAATTTTAGTAATGGAAATTTTTAGTTGCTAGAATTTGAAAAAATGTTCTGTACTTGTTATATTGGGAACTTAGGGCATATTTTTAGGGTTTAATAAAAGAAATAGTAATAGTGGATGATGATGTAGATGTTTTAGTATAGAACATTTTGAATAGATGATGATGTAGATTTTTTTAGTACAACTAGTTTATTTAGTGTTGCTCAAGAATTGCTCATATGATGTAGATATAAACATGTATATCTAGTGTTGCTCAAATAGGATATGTGCTTGCCCAAGTGACCATGTTTGCAGGTAACAACTCCGAGTGGCCTATGTTTTGCCGGAGTGTTGATTAATTTCCGTTCCGGCAAATTTCAGGTGCTCGATATGTCCTTTTTTTAGCAAAGGTCATGTTGGATTTTTCCTCTAAAGTGGATCTTTAATCCTTTTCTAATATTGCTTGAGGAAAATGGCGGCACCACCACCACCAGAACCATCATGTCGACTGTGCAAGTCAAGATACGCCAGCAGCCTTGCAACTGACACATTGTTCGGCATCTACTTCCAGCCGAGTTTTCTTCCTGCGGCGGTAACAAAATATATGAAACTTGTAACAACTATTTTGTTTTTAGTGTTATTGGCATTAATGCATTGTGTATATATCATTGTGTATACATAGATCGTCCCATGCAATGTGAGGTTGGAAAACAAGCTAACCGGAGACACTGTGACCTTTGAGGCTCCTGGGGGCCCCTACACTATGGAGGTCGAGAAAGGTCGAAATATGTCACAGATCGGAGGATATGGATGGAACCGTTTCATCTCCCACATGGGTATCACTGGTGGTGAGTTGATCAGCTTCTCCTTCAGAGTAGAAAGACCCAAGCTGGCCATCATTTATCTCAACACGGATGAAGATGATGAGGACCCACTTGATGAAGTCATCTATACTCGAAGAATAAGGCTAAGCGAGGACGAGGTGTGCAACCTATGGGACATAATTCCGCCACGTGCTGACTTTGTTGGGGTGCCATTGATGACCCGCCTAACAACTACCATGGTTGATCGGCATGTTATGGTATGTTATACTTAGTGTACAATCTGATTACATGCTTACTTAGTAGAATTCAAGCTTATTAGAAATGTAGTACTGTTTTTGATAGTGTAGAAACCTATACTTAGTAGAAATATATTTGCAAAAGTATGTGCGAGGCTACTTATTAATTGATATGTTTTTCTTATTCAGAAATTGCGAAAGAGCCTATCTGTGAGTTGTGGTATCGAGCCTGATGAAGAAGGCTCTACTGGAATACGCCTTACCGCAATGGGCTCCATCACCACCTATGCGTACAGCACGGACACAGATGGTCGCACACACTTCAGCTCGGTTGGGTGGAAGAACTTCCTCGTTGGCAAGAATCTTCGTGTTGGACAGGCCATCCTAATTACTATCAGGAACACCCACCGCTATGGCTTGAGGGTGATGGTCGTCGTCGATATCACCTAGAACTACATATGTGTGTGGCTGTATGGCTACCCCTAGTAGACTGCTATATGCTGTATGACTACCTAGTACTACTTATCATATATGCTCCTGTATGAACCATATATGTGTGTGAGGATGCATGTTGACTATATATGAGTACCTATAATGCTTAATGATATTGTTTGATTACTGTATGACTATATGGTATTGTGGTTAATGATA
Source organism: Triticum dicoccoides (assembly GCF_002162155.2). Taxonomy (NCBI): domain Eukaryota; kingdom Viridiplantae; phylum Streptophyta; class Magnoliopsida; order Poales; family Poaceae; genus Triticum; species Triticum dicoccoides. The sequence goes on from NC_041391.1 coordinate 458,468,312, forward strand.
TTGTTATCTAGTATATTTGAAATTGCAGTTTATTGAAATGGGGTACTGTTCTAGATCAATAGGAAGTAGGGAAAAATGTTGAAAGATACATCAGTAGCGCGGGCAAAGAAAAGCGCTACAACTACTTATTAGTAGCGCTTGTTGGAAAACCGCTACTGATATAGTCAATACTAGTAGCGCGTCTACATAGAGCGCTACTACTATCTGTTAGTTGTAGCGCCTTGTTAGTAGCGCGGCCACCCGCGCTACTGATAGCGTTAAAACGTGTGCTACTACTAGGGTTTTCCCTAGTAGTGTAGAGGTAGTCATGTATGATGATATTTCCTATGTGTTTATGAATAAATATAGTCCTTGGACATTATCAATGATGTGTATCAACAAGTACGTGACTTGTTTGTGGGACTATGCATTGTGTGATGACTGTCCTAAAAGGTCCCTAGTTGAAAGGGCTATGTGGACGCGCAGCCGACTAGACTAGCATATGACATGGTCGATGGCTTGGTCTCACTAGCCATGGAGCTATGGATGCTAATTGGATAATATGGACTTGGAAGGATCTGGTCGAATTCGACATAGTTAGTTCCGGGTTGAGATAAGGTCCGAGCCGGACACACCCAACTATGAGACGCAGCGATATGTCATCTGTGAGTCTCTAGTACAACATACCTTCTATGTCCTAAGACCTGAGCTGGTGCATGTACTCGGGATGGTGACAGACTTGCTTTGGGCCAACCAAACGCTACTCCGTGACTAGGTAGTTACAAAGGTAGGTTTCGGGCTTGTCCAGACCCATGTTGCGAGACATTGTCGAGCAAGATGGGATTTGCCCCTCTGATCAGGAGAGATATACTCTAGGCCCCTCGTGTCATCCCATCAAGATAAGCATGGCCATGCAACAGGGATTATGAGATAATCCGGTTAGTGGTCGACATCACTGGAACGAGAAAGAGGTCAGCACAATGATGACAGACTCGCCTTGAGCCCGACAACATATATCATGAGGCAAGAAAACAGAAGTGTGATGTACAAGTCCACCTAACCAGCTTCATCAGGCACTTGGAGTCGGCACGCTTTGCTAGAGGCCGCTACTGACTAGTCAAGTCGGATGTGATCTAACTTGCGACCAAGTGAACAAGAACCTAAGGGGTCACGCGCTTAAGGGAAGGAACCTGTGAGGCCCGGTCCGACTCCACGAGTCAGAAGTGATCTTACCCGGACTCGGATCCAGCCCGAACAAATTTTGGGCTTTAGGGTCTGTGCGAGGCCCAAGTGTTGAACCCGTGACGAATGCCTATATAAAGTGGGGGTGCGGCACACTCATGTGGTTGATCGCTTCGACACTGTCACTAGGGTTTGGATGTGTTGCGAATAGCCATCTCCACTCGCCTCCGACTGTGTGATCGGACCTAGCAGTCTGCCGCACGATGTTCCTCCTGCACGCATGGATACCATTAGAGGCGGTGCACCTGCGCCGCTCGGGCGAACTTGTACGTAGGATCCGACGACCGGCTGTTCGAGGGAGATTGTATGAGGAGGAGATGATCCACGCGGAAGTGGTGCCCCAACTCTTCTTCCGCTACACGGCACTGTTGTCTAGTAGTAACAATCTGTGATCCATCTTCCGTAGCATGTTCTTGGTTGTTCTACACGTAGGAAATTTTTATTTGCAGTCGACACATCCTACCGTAGATCCCAACAGGCGCAACCTTGGTCTGTTGTTGTGGAGCTCAAGAAGACAAGGGTTATGAAGGCTGCACAACACATCTAGCCGACGCTGAGTTCATGTGTCAAGCTCGTTCATGCACATCAAGGCAGCTGTGACATGGCTACCCCAGGTTGTCTCCTTCAGTGCAGCAAACCTTGGGGTTGGGCTGCAGTGCCTCGGGATGGTAGAGACGAGGCATGCCCTTCCTTGGTGGTGACACATCACATGGGATCGGGAGGAGGATGCGGTGGCAGGATACATGCAGTCAAAGAATATACAACGGCGGTGCCTTGGTTGGATATTTGGGGATGAGGACTGCTAGGTCGAGGAAGAAGTGTAGGACGTGTGTGGGATGAATGGAAGGAGAGAAATCAGCGGAGCTTTCCTTTCTTTCGTGCGCGTGAGTGGGGAAACAACGAAGGTGAGTGAACGAACAAAAGCTGACCATCAGGACCGCAGACTCCCCCTCTAGGAGCTAACGGAGTGTTCACGTGTCAACCTCATTCCTGCACATCAAGGAAGTTGTGGCATGGCTACCCAATGTTGTCTCCTCTGGTGTAGCAAACCTTGGGTTGGGGTGCGGCACCTCGCGATGGCGGATACCATACATGTCCTACGACGGTGGCGACACATCATGTGGGATTAGGAGGAGATGCGGTGGCAGGAGACAAGCAGTCAAAGAATATAGAGCGACGACGCCTTGGTTGGATATTTGGGGATGGGGACCGCCAGGTCAAGGAAGAAGTGGAGGGCGTGTGTGGGATGAACAAAAGTAGAGAAATCAGCGGAGCTCTTCTTTCTTTCGTGCGCGTGAGAGGGCAAACGACGAAGGCGAGCGAGCAAATGAATAGATGACAAACCGACCATCTTCATCGCAAACTCCCGCTTTAGGAGTGGAGATAGTTTTGATTCTGTTTTTTCACTGCAAAAACTGCTTCTACAAAGGAGATGTTTGGTTTGGTATTTCCTCAAATAGGGTGCATCCGTGTGTGTCCTCCTTGCTATGCATCCCCCGTCGCCACCTTGTACATGATACGTCTCCAACGTATCTATAATTTTTGATTGTTCCATGCTATTATAGTATCAACCTTGGATGTTTTATATGCAAGATTATACCATTTTTTGGGACAAAGTTATTAACTTAGTGCCAAGTGCTAGTTGATGTTTTCTGCCCGTTTTTGGTTTTCCAGGAAATCAGTACCAAACGAAGTCTAAATGTCACAAAACTTTTTGACGATTTTTTTTCTAGACATAAGAGACCCTGGAAGCTCTGAGAGAGGGACAAAAGATGAACGAGTAGGCCACAAGGCACATGGGTGAACCCTTGGGTGAGGGCGTCCATGTGGCTTGTGGGCCCCTCGTTCTTCCGTTTAACCTAATTCCACCTTTGTAAATTCTCTAAAATCCGGAAATCAACAGAGATCCACCCAAAATACTTTTTCCATCCCCGCAAGCCTCTGTTCTTGCGAGATCCCATCTGAAAGCATTTTTCGGTACTCTGCCGGAGGGGGAGTCGATCACAGAGGGCCTCTACATCAATCTTGCTACCCTTCTGATGATGTGTGATTAGTTTACCACGGACCTACGGGTCCATAGCTAGTAGCTAGATGTCTTCTTCTGTCTCTTTGATCTTCAATGCAATGTTCTCCTCGATGTTCTTGGAGAACTATTTGATGTAATCCTTTTTTGCGGTGTGTTTGTTAGGATCCGATGACTTTTGAGTTTATGATCAGATTATCTATGAATATTATTTGAGTCTTCTCTAAACTGTTTTATGCATGATTATTATAGCTTTTTATTCTCTTCGATCTATTGATTTGGTTTGGCCAACTATATTGATTTATCTTACAATGGGAGAGGTGCTTTGTGATGGGTTCAGTCCTATGGTGACCTATATCCAGTGACAGAAGGGGATAAGACATATATTTTTATTGTTGCCATTAAGGATAAAACGATGGGGTTTATTCATATTGATTGAGTTTACATTGTCTACATCATGTCATCTTGGTTAAGGCATTATTTCGTTCTTTATGAACTTAATACTCTAGATGCATGTTGGATAGTGGTCGATGTGTGGAGTAATATTAGTAGATGTAGGAAGGAGGACTTGCCTCGGATGTGATGCCTATATACATGATCATTGCCTTGGATATCTTCATAACTATGCACTTTTCTATCAGTTGCCCAACAGTAATTTGTTATCCCACCCTATGTTTTTTGTTTGAGAGGGAAGCCTCTAGTGAACGCTATGCCCCCTAGGTCTATCTTTATCTTATATGAAATCCAAAAATACCTTGCTTCAATTTATTTACCGTTATTTTATTTTGTGTTTTTGTTGATCTATCTATCACTAAGAGATTTTATCATTGCAATTAACCGTCAATGGATTGACAACCCCTTGTTTGTGGTGGGTGCAAGTATTTGTTGTTTTGTGTGTAGGTGTTGTTCACGAGGTCTTGTGTGGTTCTCCTACTGGATTGATAACCTTGGTTCTTAACTGTGGGAGATACTTATCTCCACTGTACTACATCATCCTCTCCTCTTTGAGGAAATCACAACACAACTCACAAGTAGCAACCATCTCCATCATCATCATCATCATCCACATCCTTATCATCTGCAACATCAAGAACCCTAGTGGATCCTTCGGTGTATAGATTGAATCATTCCTCCATGTATTCCACCACCATCCTCATGATGCTCATTGTTCTTATGTGTGAATAGATCCCTAGTTCTCGAGGATATGGATGAACCTTGGTATGTGTATGATCTGAAACGTATAATGTGGATATGAGATCACCTGTTGAATACTTAGTTTAATAACTTCGTGAATGTTGTGAAGGGGCCACTCAGCATTGGTTCCTTTGTAGGCCATGAAGTATATCACTGTCTTTGCATATGTTTAGAATGTGGAGGTAATTCGAGGTGATAGTGAAAGCCAACTGCTCCTAACCATTACAAATGACCAGGGATCATGGAGAACCCTTACTGAGGCCGCGTCCACAGGGTAAAAGCCTTAATTGTCATGACCTGTAACCCTCTGGGGGAGACTATGACGGTGGCGTGCGTGGCATGAAGTATACCACGAGTAGAACATTGTGGCACCCCGATCCGCATCGAGCAGGGGGCCTTCGCACGTCAGCCCAAGATAACACCTGATGCACGACAGGTCCATGATACAGCATTCCAGTTACAAGAATATTCATCAGATACATGTGTATATGATTACATCAGTGATGAATATAATCTTCTGGCATAGCCCTAAGGCTATTTACATGGCAGCGGAAGTCTATTTAAATGATGGCAGAAGTCTTGATTTGGCAGCATAACACTCTGGCCGGGCTCCACAACTCACAAGACTGGCAAGATTACGACCTAGCACGACGGAACAAGTGAACGACCTACAAAACTGGAATGACACGCCAGGTCAGTAAATTGAATGTACTTGCAGGACAATCAAATACATAGCATCCAAACAAGCAGAAGACAAAGCAAGAACCAAGCGTCTACAACAACCTATCTCATATCATAAACTAAGCATGGCATTATATCAACCGAAGACATAAATCAAGCTAACCTCATGGCATCCACTAGCATGGCAGCAACATGGCATATCAAATTTACTTCTAACATGGCAATAGCAAAGCATAGCATATCATCTCAATCATATCCTTCAAAACATGGCATGGCATAAATAAACTACCAATCATATCAAATGCAGACATAGCATGTTAACTGTATGCAACCATCTCATGTTCTACCATGGTTCTTTAAATGCAAACATATTACTCATGCAATGCAACCAAACTTGTGCACTGAGTCCCTCGGACTCTCTTACCAACGGTGATCACCTCATTTCCTGATCACCAACAGAGACAAACTCGTGATCCTTACGGCGATCACAACCCGACCAACAACCGGCATGTGATCCTTATGGCGATCACAACCGACCAACAACTGGCCTGTGATCCTTACGGCTATCACAACCCGACCACATCTGGCCCAGCTTAATTATTTCAGGTTTATCCTCCATTTCGACCAAGAACCGATAGTGTACCCTACTACGAACTTATGCCCATGACCAAGGACGCGGATATCGATAGTTTAAATACGCTTCGCAGAGGTTAGTACACTGTACCCACACTAATGAACCCATGGCCTCGCACTCCCATTCGGATGGACCAACGGCGTTCCGACAAAACCGATCTACTGCCATGACACTCTTCCGGCCACTCCGACTCACTCCCCACTGGGCTAGTCATGGGTGGCCCTGTGTCTACCTCCAGACACCTCAACGACCACCGTCGTGGCCCGTCCTACTCTGGGACACATGCATATAACAACAACAATAGGCTCACAAGGTTATGCTCCGCCTACCTGATCAGGGTAGCGCGTGCCCATAACCTTCCCTAGTTGGAGGCACCGACCAGAGGCACGACAATAGACCGCATTAAGGCCGTCCCATACCGGCAAATGTGGTTGCACTGGAAAAAGTTCGATTTGGTGGCACTATGACTCGATCCCATCGATGACGGAGGGGTTTTGTTATTAAGTCATGTTATTATCTTCTCCATCATCAATCATCATACCACCATTTTAACATGAATGCAACAATGAGCATACGCCATACAAATGCTTTAACAAAACATCGGGCTTCTCAAGTGAACACTTACAGCGTAAAGAACATGACAATACCAATTACTAACATATCCACGGTGCATTACCATCCTCATAGCACTTTATAACGATGACTTGAAAATAAATTAGAGTAGTGACATGGCATCATCAATAACAACATTCTAATTATCATGGCAAGAGATAACATAAAAACACAGATATGCATGGTAAGCATAACGGAACAACTGCAGATGAAAACGAGAAGAAAAACTGCAACTACACACACACACAAGGTCCAAGCAAAGTCAACATGCAAGTTCGGGGCTCATGATAAGAGGTTGGCTTGCCTGGGGGTCAACAAATACCCCGGGAAGAAGTGAGAAACGACCGCGGAAAAATTTGCCGGAAACAGTTCTCTCTCGGAGGGGGCTGTTTATGGACAAGGGCAAAGTGGTCATTTTCACAGTGTCAAACCATAGTGAAAATGATCTCATCAGAACAGGCACGACGAGACGAAGACGTGGGCGTTGGATTTACCTCGATCGGAGTTACAGTTGAAAATATACGGGCGTTTAAAACTCAGGGGCTAATCTGTAAAAAATACTTCTACAAACAGGTCACTGGCAGTTTTAAACCGAACGCGTATTTTCTGAAATACGCCTTTGAATCGGGAAAACGGCTTCGCAGCGGGGCGTCTTCACTTATCCACGTGGTGTGGACTGGTCAAAAGGGCAGAGGCGGGGCCGGGCTCCAGGGTCGCTGCCAGGTGGGGTCGCGGTGCCCGCCTGGCCAGATCAACGCCCACCTGGCCGGCTTCTTCTTCTTCGCTCGATGTGCTCGACCGGCCGAGGTAGACGCCCACCCCGCCGGCGCTCGCCGGCGCGTCCGGCCACGGCAGCGGACGGGCGACCTATCGAAATTGTCGGGGCGGAGAGGCGCATCGGCCGGTGGCCCTGGTTGATGGTGAACGGCGCTGCAGAGAGAGTAGCAAGGCCCGCGGTGGAGAGGGCTTCGGTCGTCGGCGTGGGGAGGGCTACGGTGGCTCCGGCAAGGGAATGAGGGGGGCAACTGGCTAGGGATGGTCGCCAGGGAGCAGCGCGCCCACCCATGGGCTCGCACAGGGTAGGGGATGGCCGGAGGGAGGGGCATAGGCAGAACTGGCCGAGGGGATCGGCGGCGGCTATGGCGACTGTGGTGGTCAGATGGGGCCTCCGGGCTCGGGGAGAGGCTCGGGGAGAGATTGTGAGCTGTGAGAGAGCTCGAGGGCTGCATAAATAGCCGCGGGGAAGGCTCGAGAAGGAGGGGCGAGGTGGCACGCGGCGGGCGACGTGTCCGCACGTCGACAATGGCGCAGGCGTCGGCAGGCGCGGCCAAAGCTCACGGGGACGCACGAGAAGGCGACGAGGGGCGGTCACAACGAGCGCCAGAGGCTCACGGAGACGAGGGACGCTCGGAGACGAACGAAGGAAGAAGACAGGGGCGAGGAAGAAGACGGGCTCACGGGCACGCACTGCTCGAGCTTTGGCTCGGCTCGTCGGAGAAGAAAACGGAGGGGGAGTAGGGTCCAGGCTAACGGCGACGACAATGCGGAGCTGCTAGACATTAATGGCGAGGTCAGGGACAGTCGGAGCAGCGATGCAGAGGCCAACAGTGGCTAGACCACCGTTTTGGCCGGTTGCCCTCGTAGTCACCACTGGCATGGCACGCTCTGGGGTTTTTACTGAGGTTAAACCATGTATACTGCGTAGTCCTTCCAGAGTGGATTATTACTACGGTAAAAACACGGTCAGAGGCAAAGGGAGATGAGTAAATCAAGCTCCACAAGTTTGCTGTTGCAAACTTGGCAACATGCTGGAGATAAAACCAGAGAGGGTAAACGGTAGAATTGATGTTTGGCAGGCTTAGGGTAGCAAGGACTACAGTCCTGGGGGTTTTGAGGTCATTAGGACAACTATTTACCATAGTTGTTGTACAACCACCAAATCTGACCCAAAAACTGAATCATGATGAACCACTCACTAGGAGTGATGGATTGAGCTATAACTTGGCAAATCCTCATGGTTTGGTCATAAGTAGATGCTGTAAAAAGATCAGCTCAAATGGACTTGCCAAATTGGTACTTTCTTCACAAGCGTCACTTTGGACCAGAAACTTGATAAACTCCTAGGGAAATATTGGCTAAATGAAATTAGCCAAACTCTTGGGTAGGTGGGTTATATGGATAGGAGAAGGCTTGGAATTATTTTCAGCCATAATGCAGCAAGATAAAATATACTTGCTTCACAAACTGAAAATCTGGACAGAAAACAAGAATTACTCCTGTGCTAACATAACTCAATGAAATGAGCTGAATTTGGGTGAAGGATGATGATTTGGGATACTTGAGAGGATGGAAAAGTTTCATCCCATTTGGAAACTCTATGAAGGTACTTCCTTCGCAAAGTGACAATCTGGCCAGAAACTTTGGAAAATTGCACAGGGAGCTAGGATGATTGCATTGACCTTATCTTTGGTATCCAAGGGTTATTTATCAATATTAATCACACTACCAATTTGCAGATCAAAAGGAATTAGGAATAAAGCACTTCCTTTACAAAATTTCGGAGAAGGCAGAAACTTGCATTGGATCATGTGCTCAATTTTTTAACTGTGGGACATCAGATGATGATGGAACTAGGGATTATATAGCAAGGAAAAGCTCCAAAATTTATGTGAGAATTTTCCCAGCTATAAAAATAGTAGTTCCTTTAGAAAATGGCAGAATTGGAATATTGGCATAAAATAAGAAAAGGCAATTTTCCTTATTTAATTATGGCCAATATAATTGCCAGAGCTTGTATTAGGCATAATTATCAACTCCACCAATTCACATGGATTTTGGAGATGGCTAGCTATGCCTTTGGATTTTATACTTCAGAAAGGCAAGAAAAGGAATAAATCACAATTCAAAAATATTGCATGGGACTTGGCAATATTTTTGCATATCCAAGGTTGAGAAGGATAGGAGGGTCTCTAGGAACAGATGGGATGATCAACGGGTCAAGGAAAACGATGGCTCCTTTGTAATCACAAAGGGCACAATCAAATTCCAAAAATTTGGAATTAGGGTTTGAGAGGGTTTCAGATGATTCAACTGAGGGCTTGCCCATTGAAAAAGACATGAGCAAGTTTTGAAAGGTTGGAAATGACAAGAATTCTCAGAGTCATCAGCAAAACTCAGGAGAAAGATTTTGAAAAATGAGTGCCAGGAAGGAATAACAACACAAAATTGAAAACCCAATTTTGGGGCTGTTAGAAACCTTCCCCCCTTAAAAGAATCTCGTCCTCGAGATTCCTAGGGTTACAGCACAAAGAAAAGATAACCACTTCGGAGAGAAATCTCTGGGTTAAAATTTAACCCTTTGATCAAACTCGAACGAGTTGGGGCACCGATAATTGGTACACCCACGAAGAGATATGGGAGAACACGGTTATATCCATGGCTAGGGGTACGGGAAAAATTTCGCGGATTGCTCCATGAAATGTAGGTGTCGAGGTAGAATCGGAGTTGAAATCTGTATCGGGGAGTTGTAATGGATCGCGAGAAATAAAGCTGGCAGTGTTTCTCTGGAAACACAATTGGGTTCATGAAAAAGAATCAGGGACGAGAAATGGCCAGATGACAATGGCCTCTTCGAGGTTCTGGTTTGGATAATCTAGCACACTGGGTATGCACAGATAGAGAGGGATATGTGACTTTGCTTTCCCCCGAGTACTGCTTAGTTGTACTCGTGGGTGAACCGGGTATGCATGCAGTATTCAGTAAAATCTAAACAAACAGACAAAAGCAATAAATATGCAACAGAAAAACACATCCGATCAATCACACTAAGGTGTTTTAATGCTAGTGAGTATATGTACTCCTAGTATACATATACCTACACCAGCGCGCATTTCATTAAAGACTCGGGACGAGTCAAGGTTGTTTTTAGTGTATGTGTTCTACTGATTAAAATCTTGTTAGCACACATTGCCAACCCTCACATTTCTGCTTGACAGAGAGACAAGCAAAAACAAACACACAAACAAAAGCAAGCAAGCAAATAACACAACAGACGGGTTACAACAGTACCAACATACCACAAGCACAGACGCACTACGCGCTAAACGAAACTACTCACTCCGGGATACATGGTTCCATCCTCATATCGGGGAAGAACCGACAGACCGATCGACTAGCAGGAACCACTGACTGCGGACTGAAGTCAGGCAGAAGACTGGCCTTGCTGGGGCTCTCCTGGAGGACGAAGACTGAGCCAATCTCCATCTTCATTGTCTGACACTTCTATGGGTTGGGGCGGTGGGGCTGAAATTGCTCCAGGAAAATGCAGCTGATGGATCCGGAGAAGAGACTTGTCGAGGGTGATGATGTTTGGCTTGGACCGCATCACAGGTTGAGAGGATAGCACTGTTTGAGAGGATAGCACAGGTTCAGATGGCGTTGGGCCAACAGCTTGAGATACGAACTTACGAGCCTCACGGTAAGCTTCCTTGATGACTCGTACCACATTATTATCCATGGCTCTAAACTCGGCAAGCAACATTGAAATCAACATCCCATGGGCAGTGATGTACTGCACCAGGTGAGCAATTGCGGGATCATCTCCTTGGCTAACGGAAGAAGGCCGCATTACTGCATTTGACACAGTGGGGAAAAAGCAGAACTCCCGCCTTGTTGCTACATGCAGGAACTTGGTTCGGAGGTGAAGGATAGCCTCTACAGCAGCGGCTTGAATGGCTAAACCAAAGGTGGGCATGGCTCTACCCTATAAAACCAAAGGCTGGACATCTGCTGCAGGGCCTAGGCTGATGTGCACTCTTGCAACAAAGCGATGAAGGTGAGGGACGGGTGTCGATTGGAACACCAGGTAATCGGGGCTAGTCTTACCGCCAAATGCTTTGATGAGCATCTCGGCAAGAAGGGATGGAAAACCAGGGTGGTTGACGGCATAGGTGCGGGTGTAACACGTGGGAGTTTTGGAGCTGCTAGCCATGACTGGGGTGCTACTAGCTAAGCTTCTCTGCAAGGGCATGGCGGACTGAGTAGCGATCGATACAGCTAGCGGAAAGGGCATTTATAGGCAGCTACGCGGGACAGGCCCACATGGTGTGGCCCCTTTCCCTTAATGGCGAAGGGAAAGCGGTGCGGCTGACCAGAAAGGATAGGATTGCTGCATGTTTCCTGGATAACTAGGCGGGGACAGCCGGGTGAGGACGTATCGGTCCCGACTGTGCCATCTGTTGATTAACAGTGGCCATGTCGGTCGCCAGGGATGGGTCAAATCCCTTGGGGTCATTACGGGTTGATGGTGGCGGCGATCTAATGCTAGGATAATCTATGCCAGCCTGGCTGCTCTGATACCAAGCCCTGTGGCACCCCGATCCGCATGGAGCAGGGGGGCTTCGCACGTTAGCCCAGGATAACACCTGACGCATGACAGGTCCATGATACAACATTCCAGGTACAAGAATATTCACCAAATACAAGTGTATATGATTACATTAGTGATGAGTATAATCTTCTGGCATAGCCCTAAGGCTATTTACATGTCAGCGGAAGTCTATTTAAACGGCGACGGAAGTCTTGATTTGGCAGCATAACACTCTGGCTGGGCTCCACAACTCACAGGATGGCAAGATTACGGCCTAGCACGACGGAACAAGTGAACGACCTACAAAACTGGCATGACACGCCAGGTTAGTACATTGAATGTACTTGCAGGACAATGAAATACATAGCATCCAAACAAGCAGAAGACAAAGCAAGAACCAAGCGTCTACAACAACCTATCTCATATCATAAACTAAGCATCGCATTATATCAATCGAAGACATAGATCAAGCTAACCTCATGGAATCCACTAGCATGGCAACAACATGGCATATCAAATTTACTTCTAACATGGCAATAGCAAAGCATAGCATATCATCTCAATCATATCCATCAAAACATGGCATGGCATAAATAAACTACCAATCATATCAAATGTAGACATAGCATGTTAACTGTATGCAACCATCTCATGTTCTACCATGGTTCTTTAAATGCAAACATATTACTCATGAATGCAACCAAACTTGTGCACTGAGTCGCTCGGACTCTCTTACCAACGGTGATCACCTCATTTCCTGATCACCAAAAGAGACAAACTCGTGATCCTTACGGCGATCATAACCTGACCAACAACTGGCATGTGATCCTTACGGCAATCACAACCCGACCAACAACTGGCTCGTAATCCTTACGGCGATCACAACCCGACCAACAACTGGCCCGTGATCCTTACGGTGATCACAACCCAACCACATCTGTCCCAGCTTAATTATTTCAGTTTTATCCTCCATTTCGACCAAGAACCGATAGTGTACCCTACTACGAACTTATGCCCATGACCGAGGATGCGGCTATCGATAGTTTAAATACACTCTGTAGAGGTTAGTACACTGTACCCACACTACAGAACCCATGGCCTCGCACTCCCATTCGGGTGGACCAACGGCGTTCTGACAAAACCGATCTACTGCCATGACACTCTCCCGGCCACTCCGACTCACTCCCCACTGGGCTAGTCATGGGTGGCCCCGTGTCTACCTCCAAACACCTCAATGACCACCGTCATGGCCCGTCCCACTTTGGGACACGTGCACATAACAACAACAACAACAGGTTCACAAGGTTATGCTCCGCCTACCTGATCAGGGTAGCGCGCGCCCATAACCTTCCCTAGTTGGAGGCACCGACCAGAGGCACGACAATAGACCGCATTAGGGTCGTCCCATGTCGGCAAATGTGGTTGCACTGGAAAAAGTTCGATTTGTCGGCACTATGACTCGATCCCATCGATGACGGAGGGGTTTTGTTATTAAGTCATGTTATTATCTTCTCCATCATCAATCATCATACTAGCATTTTAACATGAATGCAACAATGAGCATACGCCATACAAATGCTTTAACAAAACATCGGGCTTCTCAAGTGAACACTTACAGCATAAAGAACATGACAATAACAATTACTAACATATCCACGGTGCATTACCATCCTCATAGCAATTTATAACAATGACTTGAAAATAAATTAGAGTAGTGACATGGCATCATCAATAACAACATTCTAATTATCATGGAAAGAGATAGCATAAAAACACAGACATGCATGGTAAGCATAACGGAACAACTGCAGATGAAAACGAGAAGAAAAATTGCAACTACACACACACAAGGTGCATGCAAAGTCAACATGCAAGTTCGGAGCTCATGATAAGAGGTTGGCTTGCCTGGGGGTCGACAAATACTCCAGGAAGAAGTGAGAAACGACCGCGGAAAAATTTGCCAGAAACAGTTCTCTCTCGGAGGGGGTTGTTTATGGACAAGGGAAAAGTGGTCATTTTCACAGTGTCAAACCATAGTGAAAATGATCTCATCGGAACGGGCTCGACGAGATAAAGACGTGGGCGTTGGATTTACCTCGATCGGAGTTACGGTTGAAAATACACGGGCGTTTAAAACTCAGGGGCTAATCTGTAAAAATACTTCTACAAACAGGTCCCTGGCAGTTTTAAACCGAACGCGTCTTTTCTGAAATACGCCTTCGAATCGGGAAAACGGCTTCATGGTGGGGCGTCTTCACTTATCCACGTGGCGTGGACTGGTCAAAAGGGCATAGGCGGGGCCGGGCTCCAGGGTCGCTGCCAGGTGGGGTCGCGGGGCCCGCCTGGCCAGGTCAACGCCCACCTGGCCGGCTTCTTCTTCTTTGCTCGATGCGCTCGACCGGCCGAGGCAGACGCCCGCCCCATGGTCCGTGGCAGAGAGGGCTTCGATCGTCTGCGTGGGGAGGGCTACGGTGGCTCCGGCGAGGGAATGAGGGGGGCAACAGGCTAGGGATGGTCGCCGGGGAGCGGCGCGCCCACCCATGGGCTCGGACAGTGTAGGGGATGGCCGGAGGGAGGGGCACAGGTAGAACTGGCCGAGGGGATCAGCGGCGGCTATGGCGATGGTGGTGGTCAGAGAGGGGCTCCGGGCTAGGGGAGACGCTCGGGGAGAGATTGTGAGCTGTGAGAGAGCTCGAGGGCTGCTGAAATAGCAGCAGGGAAGGCTCGAGAAGGAGCTGCGAGGTGGCACACGACTGGCGATGTGTCCACGTGTTGGCGACAGCACAGGCGTCGGCAGGCGCGGCCAAGGCTCACGGGGACGCACGGGAAGGTGACGAGGGGGGTCACGACGAGCGCCAGAGGCTCACGGAGACGAGGGACGCTCGGAGACGAATGAAGGAAGAAGACAGGGCGAGGAAGAAGACGGGCTCACGGGCACGCACTGCTCGAGCTTTGGCTCGGCTCGCCGGAGAAGAAAACGGAGGGGGAGCGGGGTCTAGGCGAACGGTGACGACGACGCGGAGCTGCTAGACATTAATGGCAATGTCAGGGACGGTCGGTGCAAGGATGCAGAGGCCAACAGTGGCTAGACCACCGTTTTGGCCGGCTGCCCTCGTAGTCACCACTGGCATGGCGCGCTCTAGGGTTTTTACTGAGGTTAAACCATGTCTACTGTGTAGTCCTTCCAGAGTGGATTATTACTACGGTAAAAACACGGTCAGAGGCAAAGGGAGATGAGTAAATCAAGCTCCACAAGTTTGCTATTGCAAACTTGGCAACATGTTGGAGATAAAATCAGAGAGGGTAAACGGTAGAATTGATGTTTGGCAGGTTTAGGGTAGCAAGGACTACGGTCCTGGGGGTTTTGAGGTCATTAGTAAAACTATTTACCATAGTTGTTGTACAACCACCAAATCTGACCCGGAAACTGAATCATGATGAAGCACTCACTAGGAGTGATGGATTGAGCTATAACTTGGTAAATCCTCACGGTTTGGTCATAAGTATATGCTATAAAAAGATCAGCCCAAATGGACTTGCCAAATTGGTACTTTCTTCACAAGCATCACTTTGGACCAAAAACTTGAGAAAATCGTAGGGAAATATTGGCTAAATGAAATTAGCCAAACTCTTGGGTAGGTGTATTATATGTATAGGACAAGGCTTGTAATTATTTTCAGCCATAATGGAGCAATATAAAATATACTTGCTTCAAAAACTGAAAATTTGGACAGAAAACAAGAATTGCTCCTGTGCTCACATAACTCAATGAAATGAGCTGAATTTGGGTGAAGGATAATAATTTGGGATACTTGAGAATATGGAAAAGTTTCATCCCATTTGGAAACTCTATGAAGGTACTTCCTTCACAAAGTGACAATCTGGTCAGAAACTTTGGAAAATTGCACAGGGAGCTAGGATGATTGGATTGAGCTCATCTTTGTTATCCATGGGTTATTTATCAATATTAATCACCCTACCAATTTCCAGCTCAAAAGGAATTAGGAATAAGTCACTTCCTTTGCAAAATTTCAGAGAAGGCAGAAACTTGCATTGGATCATGTGCTCAATTTTTGAACTATGGGACATGAGATGATGATGGAACTAGGGATTATATAGCAAGGACAATATCCACAATTTATGTGAGAATTTTCCCAGCTATAAAAATAGTAGTTCCTTTAGAAAATGGCAGAATTGGAATATTGGCATAAAATAAGAAAAGGCAATTTTCTTATTTAATTATGGCCAATATAATTGCCAAAGCTTGGATTAGGCATAATTATCAACTCCACCAATTCACATGGATTTTGTAGATGGCTAGCTATGCCTTTGGATTTTATACCTTAGAAAGGCAAGAAAAGGGATAAATCACAATTCAAAAATATTGCATGGGACTTGGCAATATTTTTGCATATCCAAGGTTGAGAAGGATAGGAGGGCTCTAGGAACAGATGGGATGATCAACAGATAAAGGAAAATATGGCTCCTTTGTAATCACAAAGGGCACAATCAAATTCCAAAAATTTGGAATTAGGGTTTGAGAGGGTTTCAGATGATTCAACTGAGGGTTTGCCCACTAAAAAAGACATGAGCAAGTTTTGAAAGGTTGGAAATGACAAGAATTCTCAGAGTCATCAGCAAAACTCGGGAGAAAGATTTTGAAAAATGAGTGCCAGGAAGGAATAACAGCACAAAAATTGATAACCCAATTTTGGGGCTGTTGCAAACATGTTCTGTACCTGGCTCCGCCCAACATAATCATCAAAAGTGGCTCAAGTATCCACTCCATGCTATGCTTATGCATAGTAGTACTAGAAACATACCAATGGGGATTCCAGATTCCCTGAGAATGCCTTTATAATTATGTTGCCTCACCGTTCCTTACTGCCCTTGCCCTTATTTTATTTTCATGCTATTTAGTTGCATGTCACCCTTTTGCTCATTCCTTATTTTAATCTGCCCTCACTCTACTCAAAGTCTACAATTATCTATAGGCACAAAGCTAAGTAATTCTTTACAATGGGAAAAAGCCTAATTCTTGTGCCCCCTGCGGGATCGACACTCTTACTTCGAAAAGGCTACAACCAAACCCTATGCACTTGGAGCCTATCAAGCTTTTTCTGGCACCGTTGCTGGGGAGCTGAGCGCTTTTGGGCCTTGCCTTGAGTTTTGATTTATTTTGTGATTTAACGGTTTTTGCAGATGAAGAGTAGCCATGGTCTTACAAGAACAAGTTTATCAGGTAGGTGTTGAGTAAGTAGCAGGATCGACTCGAGGAGAGAACTACATAACCTCTGGTCCTGACCTACCTGGTAAAATATATGAGATAAATCCTTGGTTAATTGCTATGATAAAATAAAATGTATTCTGAGGTGATGCAACTGAATGTCCTTATGAGCATATTGACAATTTTGATCTTGCTTGCGGAACTCTTCAGTTGCAGGAGTTAACTAATGATGAGCTCAAAGCAAACGTATTTCCCCATTGTCTCTAGGGAGCAACTGAAAAATCGCTAAGATGTTCGGATATAAATACCTTGAGTAGATGGCCAAAATTAAGGACTGCTTTTTCTTCTCATAATTGTGGTCAAAGGAAGCTATACAATCAAGAGGAAGATAAGCAACTTTGGACAACGAGAAGGTGAGAAACTAGTGGACGCATATATAAGGTATCGTGAAATACTTCTAGCTTGCCCTGGACATCATTATCCCGACTTTTTAGCAGTCAATTTCTTTTATGGTGGGTGAATCCACAAAGTAAATAAGCTTTAGATCTTGCCTCTAAAGGTTCCTTTTTGGAACTGAGATATCAGATGCTTGGAACTTACTTGATAGGATGAGGAACACTGCTGAGAATTGGTACCTTCGTTCAAAGGAAAAGAGTAAAGTTGATCTTGTTTATGATAGTATTAAATATTTTCTTAGAACTTTGAAAGTAGAAAACTTATTCCATGAGCTAAATGTTGGAAGTGACCCCATGTTGCATGTCTTGAAAGATTTTTCTAAGTTTTAAACTTTCCATAGGAGACGTATCTAAAATTCAGCAGGGAGTTTAAGGCTATTCTCATGGTGGAAGCTATAAAGAAAAAGAATACTCCGCTTGAAAAGCGAAAAGAAGCTTATTGCAAGCCCAATGATAAAAAAATTGGTAGGAACACCATCAGAGAAGGAGAAGAAGATAGTCATGATGGAAAAAAATGTGGGATTCCACCCTATGTCAATATACTAAAAAAGAAATTGTTATACCTATACCAGTGTTGAATAAAGAAGTCTATTTGGATAGGGATACTACTTCTTATCTCAAAAGGTGTACTAAAGACAAAAATGCGGGTAAGCAAATTTTATCATGTTCTTTTGGATGTAAGTCATATTTCGGGTTATGTGACCCAGGTTCACCAGTAAATATTATTCATTATGGTCTTTATGCTAAACTTTTAGATGAAATTGCTCCTTGTACCCTTGAACCTACTGACGTTATTATCAAGCTTGCAGATAAAACCGAAAGGAAACCTTGTGGAATTCTCAAAGATGTCAACATAATAATAGGTCCTCTCATTTATCCCATTGACATTTATGTACTAATGATCTTTGAGGACAAAGATTGCCTAATTGTTTTTGGAACCTCCTTTTTGAATGTTGCAGGATCCTACATAAAGAAGATATCCATCTCCATGATGTGGGGAGATGAGATGGTAAATTACCTTTTCCTCTGTATTTAAGTAAGTCATATGAAGGGGAAGCTCGGGATAATGAGAAGCAAGAACTAAATCAACTGGCTGAAATCCATCTTCAAACACCAGATGATGAAATTGAGTGGCTATTGGTGAGTCCAGGATCCTTATATGAAGATGAAGAGAAAGAGGAGATCGAAATGATAATGGATGCTACACCAATAATATGCATGTGCCTTAATAAAGTCTATGAAGCCCTCGAAACAAAGGGAGATCAGGAGTTACCTCCTCCTGCTTTGAAACCACTACCCAAGGGGTTAAGGTATGAGTTTATGGATAATACAGAAAGATTTCCTATTATTGTTAATGCTGACCTTTTAGGCAAAGAGAAAGAAAAACTCTTAGCAGTACTGAGTAAGCATCAAAAAGCTTTGGGCTATTCAATCCGGGATGTAAAAGGGATACATCCTTCTATATATTCTCATGCCATACGCTACTGCAGGATGGTCCAAATGCGACACTTCAATCAGAGACCCTTCGAGGAAACTGTGAGGGCTGCATTAATCGCAAACGGTGATTAAAAAACATCAAAAATGACACGAAACATTTGCGATGGCGGAGACATGAAACACGATTCATATTATAGTTGCGTGCGCAATGCGTGGCATACCGTTCAGTCAAATGAACTGTTTGCGATGAGCAAGAACAACATAAATGGGCAGCCATATGAAGGTGTGTGCGATATACGACATACAATTGACTTGAATGAATTGTTTGTGATTAGGCAACATAACAGAAACGGGCACCAAGATCAAAGTGTGTGCGATAAAGGGCATACAGTTCACGCAGATGAACTATTTGTGTTGAGCTAAGAGAACATAAACGTTCCATGTAAACAAGATGTGTGTGATACACGGCAAACAGGCCCGTAATTAGAAATGTGTGCGAAGACCGATAATAACACAGATGCTTGCTACTAATAAGCCGTGTATGTGTTGTGGGCAAATGCTTCCTGGGATACAAATGTCAGCGATTGATGAATTCATCACCGAGAGTTTCCCTAGTATGGCCCGCGTGCGATATGATTGCATACAGAACAACACCATATATACTTATAAGAACATGATTGCATAACCAAATTAAACATCCAATTACATAGGTGGCTAGTACACGCATGACATTTGCACACAGCAAAGTAAGTTATTACATAATTAACTAGGATAAACTATCATCTGATCATCATCTACTTCTCCTTGTGATGCTTGCCACCACTGCTCTGCTGGTGGCTCAATCCAGCCTCGTCGATTACGGGAAGGAGGCACTCCCTCATTCATCGATCCGCCTATGCATCTTGTAGCATGTGTACATATTCTTGGCCACGAACCTGAGGTGAGCTTCATCCAGTTGCCGCATCCAGGCCCCGTGCCAGGATACGGGATGTGTTCTGTTGGCATCCTGCTTCATCTTTTCGCAGTAGGGGTTGATGATGGCCGAGGCAAGTTCAACCAGGGAGTCCTTCGTGCTGCCCTAGACCTTGTAGTGGCCATGGATTTCGACAATAATGGTATGAGTTTAGATTTGTAGATGCATATTATCTTCCATTTATACGAATTGAATTAGCACTACTAGGGAAAACCTTATACATAGAATCTTAGCAGCAGCGCGGCACAAAAAGAAGCGCTACTGCTAATTAGCAGTAGCGCAGGTTTTTAACCCTCGCTACTGCTAAGTTGATAGTAGTAGCGCGGGTTTTTAACCCTCGCTACTACTAAGCAGTCTCTACCGTGCCCCCCGACACATGCCATAGTAGTAGCGAGTGGTATAAACCCACGCTACTACTAAGTTGATAGTAGTAGCGCGGTCTTATACCCCTCGCTACTACTAAGTACGAGGTAGGTGAAAACCCCATAGCCTCGACCTAATCCCTCCTCTCTCCCTCACTTTCCCCCTCTCTCACTTTCCTCGTCTCTCCCTCATACTCCAACGGTGGCTACCGCTGGTACACTCTGCTTTCTTTCCCCCCTCCCTCTCCGAGATCCCTCCAGTGGGCGGTCACCAGAGCTCCTCGCCGCTGCCAAGATGCGGAAGCGCGACCTCGGCATCCTCCTCCTCGCCGCCTTCACCGTCTTCTTCTCGCTCCAGGTCAGCCCTCCTCCTTCCCTCCTCTCCGATTCGATCCAGAACCCTAGCTGACCCATCCCCCTCCTCATCCAGCAGCACGAGGGCGACTTCTCGTTTCGAGAGGCGTGGTACCACCTGTCGGACGATGGATTCCCGGTCAAACACAACGTGGGCCGCCTCCAGCCGCCGCTCGTTGCGAGCTCAATGGCGAGGGCCGCCACGATGTGTTGCTCCCCACGCACGATGCCAAGATCCAGGTCCTCCAGCTCCCGGGCCACACCGGGCTGGCCTCCGCGTTCGCCCTCGACGGCTTCCACGAGGCACACGTCATGGCCGAGATCTCCCTGCTCCCGGCCAACGTGCGCGCGTCATGGGGTCGAGATTTTTTTTGGTTTTTCAAATTAATAGTAGTAGCGCGGGTCACAGACACACGCTACAGATAGTTAGTAGTAGCGCGTGTCAGAACTCAGAACCCACGCTACTACTAACACACGTACTAGTAGCGCGGGATGCACCGCGCTATTACTACTAGTTAGCTGTAGCACCGTAGTAGTAGCGCAGGCACCTGCGCTACTACTAGCTTTTAACCCGCGCTACTACTAGGCTTTTTCCTAGTAGTGTAGATGTGAGCCAAAGTGGAATGTCAAACCTTAATTTATAATAATAAATTATATAAGTTTGTTCATGTGTAGAATATGATTTTTTCCTTACAAAATCTTATAGTTGGAGTGGTCGATGTTGATATCCTTGTAAATATTGGCATGCTATAGTATGAACCAGCTCACAATGCTAGGCCCAGTAGTGCTAATGTTTTGTTAAGTTCTTGTTAGGAAGAACAGTATGTTAAATGCCTACTGCAAAATTATTAGAAGCAAAAAATTCTCAAAGAATACATGATGCAATTTACATGGACCTATCTAAAGTTAGAGATCTAGGCCTCCAACTCTTTCTATTTATTTGTTCTAGCTTCGTGAATACCTGGAGCATTAGTCCCCTAAATGTTTTCCGTTGGTGCATGGTAGGCAGTACTCCATCAAAAATACCATTGTTTCGGCATATTGGTTTGATGCTACGCCACTTACAATACTAGTGCATTTTGATTGGGAAGGCGCAACATTTTCAGTTGGGGGCGGGGATTGTGTTAGGGAACAGTGATTACGAGTCAGTAGCAACGTCGAATTGGGAGCCAAAGAAAGGGAGTGGAAGAAGAATTGTGTGTGCGGATTCCCAAGGTATATGTTCAATACGATTGGTGTTGAACCATTAGGATATTTATGCCCCTGCTTGCAACAAACGAGCATCTAGCTAGTGTCTCATTAAGGTGAAATATTCATCAATGTGACATTCCCAATGTTTTCACCTATGATTTGCCCCTCATCTTATTTGCCTAGCCTTTAGCTTCTTTCTTGTCAAATTTTAGATTTCACTCTTAGGAAATAGTGCATTACCTGTCACTCCGCCTTTCTAAGAAGGCCTTTTGCTTAGTTTTTCTTTCTACTAGATGTCCCTTTAGCAGTTGGAACATCTATTGTATGCTTGAATGTCGGCAATTTTTCCATATTCTCTTCCTCCTCGTCCATAATATCAACAACGAGGTGCATGTGTTGTCTTCGTAAATCTCAAGATTCGTCGACTCAGTCTTGGATGTGCTCATAGGGGGTAGAGTTTGCACATATGCATTCATAGGGTGAATATATGTATGTGTATGTGAGTGTTTGTATCATATTTCTAAAAAATAATATGGCATGTCACAACCGTGCATCGGCCAGATGTGTAGGTGAGTTATGGTGCTCTTTATTGCGTTGTCTAAGTTGGAAGTTAAGTTAGCTGTATCAAGTTATAACTGGAGTCGTCCAGCAGGGTGGATTGGAAAATACCATGAGATAAATCCAGCTTGATAGGACTTAGGTGTATATTGATCACTGAAGGTGGATGCATGAAACCATCATTGTCATCCACCCCACCCCTACCCCTCCTCCACCCCAACCACGGACCCGAGAAACCCACTAGCTGCAAGTCTCTACCACCCTATATCGCCCGTATAAAATGATTGTCGCCATAGGATGCCAAGGGGCAAAGCTCAAACTACACGACATAGTCAGCGGCAGGGCCTTTTTTCTTCGCATCGCACAAAGGCGAGGATCTGGGCGCGGTGACTTACATGCAGACGCATAAACTGCATTGCTGGCAATCAGAGGCGCGAGCTCTCCGTCGGTGGCATGATAATGTGGCCATGGTGGTCGACTGCGCGTGGAGCCACAAATCCGCAGGCCAAGGGACCATCGCCTGTGACACCTGGCAGCGGCGGCAACGCGAGGCGGCGGCAAGAGGTGCGCGGAAGCGTTTGGATAGCACAAAAAAACGTATGATGGTAGAGGCATCTAGTTATTGATGCGCACGATTACTCATCTACAAGATGGTTGTGCAGCAACGACTAAAAGTGATGTGACGGTTAACAACTGGTATAGAAACATTGTGTCCTTATTGAAAATGTTATCTTGAAGTTATGCTCGGGATGACTTACCACAAGTTTGCCTTTAGTTGGCCAACATTAACGTGTGGCGGCTATTCCTACTTCAAGGTGTTGCCTTGAAATTTTGTGCCATTTCTTAGATTACATATTGCTCGAAGAAAAATTATGATCCATGGACCTAGGGTTTATGGTAGGGTTGTGAAGTTTTCCTTTTTCATCCGTAAGCTGATTTGTAGGACGTCAGTGCTTAGGTTTCTTCTTTTTCGATTTTCTTTAGAAGTAGGACACCCCTTATAATAAAAACAAACATGTAGACAAATTCTACGTTTGAAGGGGATGCTGAATTGTTGACCAGAGAATCGATGCTGCTATACCTGATGGGCCTGGCTGAACGGTCAGTGCCAACTCGCCTTCGTGCATATCCATAGCAAGTCAAACTCAAAGGGTGCCCACCTACTGGTGGACAGTAGTATACAGCACAAATTGAGATGCTTCCAACCAATGCACATCTCGAGTATAGTGTACTTCGGAGTCGTCCCTCAACCATGCTAGTGAAGTGCTGAGACGCGCGAGCTAGCTCGGAGAGCTTTCTGCAACAGTGTTCCTCTCCAGGCGGTGTCACATTGAATGGTCTCTTAACCGTGATTAAGTAGGACTAAACGGCTAGTTACCATGATGTTTTTTTTAGGGAATCCATGATGTTGGCCTGTACGTATCACGTAAGATCAATTGCTTAGGTTGCGACCCAAAGCATCTTCCCCTCCCCTCCTCCCGCGACGCTCCCGCGAGCGTCCGGGAGGAAACCCTAGCGCCGCCGCCTCTCCTCCC